>NW_004440169.1:36067-72102 GCF_000330505.1 Entamoeba invadens IP1
CATTATTGTGGAGTATAACAGCCCGTATAATGTATAATAAATGGGAATTTAAGGTGCCACATCATTGTGTTATTTTTGGTGTGCTATTAATAACAGTGACGTGGTGTGGCGGTGAATAAAGGTGAAGAATCGTGTGATCTGCCGAATTTCTATTTCTGTGCTTTATTTTCAACATTTTATTTCACAATAGACTTAAAATGCGTAATGAAATGGGGTGTTTTGAGTTATGGCATTTCAAATAATGTGTGATGTCTATTTTTGATTAAAATGATTGGCCATTTTTTACCGCAATACACCCGTAGTGTAAGACATAACATGGCTGTTATATCTCACAGAAATGTAGACTCTATAAAAGGGAAGAATGCATCTTTCAGTTCACTCGTTTAATACACATGCCAAAGAAGGGAGGAAAGAAGGGAGCTGCTGCTGCACCAAAGGAAGCCGCACCAAAGGCTGTTGCCACTGAAAAGAAAGACGTGAAGAAATAAGATGTATTCTAATTTACTACTCGTTCAGTATTATGTTAACTTCAATTTTTATGAATATTTCAACATCGTTATTTAATTTTATATAAAATTCGTGTTATTGTATGTCAATTGTCAACACCTTACAAGTGAGTTTTCAAACAAGTACAAACTTGAGATGAAATTAATTAAAATTATTAACATGAACATTATTTAATACTCCATACTTTTGAAATAATGATAATGTTTACTCGTGTACTATCTTTGTTCATATTGTATTTAACTAAAATTTATTGTCATAACACACTGACACATCTTGGTTTGGTCATTTTTGATTATTTAGGTGGAAATTGTTATAAACACTTTATAACAACAAAACTCGTTGTAGTTGGTTGTTTTTGGTATATAAAATGAATGTGGCTTGGGGTAATTACCAAAGCAATAGTCTCAATTTTAATTGTATTTTTATGAGATATGTTATTCAGATTTTACACATCTATAGAAATATGCATATCCAAGTACATTAATTATCTCTGGTAACCTCAATTGTCCTGTTTTGGAGCATTTGTTATACAGGCATCTACAATAATAAAACCAGTTTGTGGTATATTAATATATTAAAAACTTGTACATCAAATTAAAAAATACAAACATACACAATTAAATGTAGAAACTAATTTTCGTATTGTCATTGCGCTTAACTTGAAGCAGTATCTGAAACACTCCTTTCCAATATATATAATGCCACTTGGCATGTTGATTTAATTCAATTTAACACAATTTCTAAAACATTTAATTAAAATGTGTATAATACCATTTGGAATTATTATCGATTTCAATAAAGAACATTTTCCTATTCTTGTTATTAGTTGTGGTATACTTACTGAACTAAAACATATTCATCATTTAAAACAACAATCTGCAATATGTGTCACTTTTGAAGGAATTACAAGTGAACTCAAATTTGTGTGTTTTGAAAAACAAAAAACTCCAAGTTGTGATATGATAAGTGATTATTTATTTTCAAATTTCTTTTGCTTTCTGATGAATATCCAATCACTTTTGTGACATTTTAAAAGCTTTATATATTGAAAAATCACTGAAAAACTACATTATTCCATATCACTACTTTTAAAGTCTTTTGTAATCAGTTTTTGTATTAAATATAAAAAAGTGTTTGCTTTAAAAACTCATAAGTTAAATGTGGTGATTTTAGATAAAAACTTGAGTGTTTTTTTTGCGTCAACTTCGATTGGATTGTAATAACCTTTAATACGTACTATAAAAAGAAAAAATACATTTATTCAATTATTCGATTAAAAATATTAATCACATAAAAACAAGAAAAACGCCCCCCGGGGGGCTCGAACCCCCGACCTTACGGTTAAAAGCCGCACGCTCTACCGACTGAGCTAGGAAGGCAACTAATAACAATTAATTTATTAACTTTTTACTATTAAAATTCTGTAAATTTTTTTATTATTAAAATAATTCAATAATTTAAAATCGTTAAATTGTACAAAAAACTGCAGTCTTTTTTGTGTGTAAATTTCATTTTGTAGTGGACGACTTTAATAATTTAGCATTTTACTAAAGATGTCAAATTATTTAGTTTTAACAAAATAATGACAAAGAAAGTGAATGCACAATACATATATATATACTTAAGATCTATTTCTCTTTTCCAGGTGAATGAACAAGCGAACTGTCTTATTGATCTTATTTGTACTCATATTTTTCACATTAATTCTTTCACTTGTTTCCTCCACTCACCGTCCAAGTCTCGAGTTATTTAGTGACTTACTCAAGCTTCAAACTTTTTCCCACAGTACGACCCCAAATGACCAAGATAACCTTAGTGAAAAACCCTCAGACAGAGAGGATGAATTTGTTTATCCCACATACACAGACCATCTCTTGAACACTTCGAACTTCCATTACTCTGGTGCGTGCAGGCAAATCTTTCGATACAAACAGTCGACGAGCCGCGATTTGTGGTTAACTGCATTTTCCTTCGACACCACCCAGAAGTGGCTTTCAATCAAATCGCAAGCCGAACGGGCGTTTTCAATAGCGAAAAGTGGAATTCCAAATGCCTCGAAACACGTCTTACTGTTAACCCCGCCCAACGACGACTTCATGAACACAATGAAACTGTTTAATGTCAGTGTCGATGTCGTCGATTATGGTCTGGAGAAGACGAACGGCGCTGTCATGCGTTTCTTTGCAGCGAGAAATTGGATCACGGAACACCGCAAGGAATACGACCGAATCATCTTCTCGGACTTTAAAGACGTCTTCATCTTCGCAGACGCTTTTAAGACCTTTTCCAATGATGATTTTGTCGTTCTGATGGAGTGCTGGGCTTTCAACAACACGGACTCGTGCTGGAAATTGGACGACAAAACTAACCGCAGATGGATCACGGACACATTTGGGGAAGCGGTCGGGGATGCCTATGCAAATAACAAAACACTCTTGTCTAATGCGGGAATAGTCTTTGGCGGGACTGAAAAGGTTTTAAAATACTTTGAAATCGTCACTCATAACATGAAGAGAGAAAAATATGGGCTATGGGGGCACGACCAGGCTGTCCACAATTACGTGTTAAATACACTCCAATTGGACTCCCTCAATCTGACTAAAGATTATTGTACACAAAGAGTCTGTTTCGGTGAAGCATGGTCTACTATATGGGACCCACAGACCGGCGCTATATTTACTAAGGAGACCGGCTGTTCCCCAGTTATTAGGCACAAAATTTGGTTTGACAATTACAAACACTACTATGGCTAAATAGTACTTTTTAATTATTTTTATTAGTTGTTGAATTTCTGCGTGTTTTCAAGTTGTATTTGTAAAATAATACAATTAAACTATACTTTAACTATTAAAGATAATTACAGTTGCGTTAGTAATAATAGTATATTATATTATAAAATATACTTTATGCGAAACAAATTCTATACGAATAAGAATATAATAATAAAGATTTAATTTGACAAAAACTCATTCGATGAATTTTAAACTAGTAAAGAGTAATAAATTAACTATAAATAAATAATATACACACTTATTTAATAGATAGTAAAATATAGTAAAATATATCAGTAGTTAATAAGAACATTCCAACGAAGAATTTTGACAAAACGATATGAACTAGGAAACCAAAGAAACCCTTTATGACTGATTTCTTCGAGCTTTTAAGTGCCGAAACGTATGAAGATTATTTGAAGTTAGTCAATGTAGAAGTTCATCAAAACATCTCGATGTGTCAGTCTATAGCCAAAGATTATCAAGTTCTTCGACTGAAAATGGAGAAAGAGAAACACGAAGCGCAGATCAAGTTACACGAGTCCGCGAAACAATATTACGACCGTCGTCGTGAGATCATTTGTGGGAACCCATTGAAGCCGGAAGAAGTTGTTGGGTACACACCTAACACTGAATGTCCCCCCAACGAGAGTTCGCAGTATAAAAGTGGAGTTCCTTGTTTTTGGCTTCACGTCTTAAAGAACTCAGAAATCTTCGAGGACCTCCAAGGCAATGACGACGACTCGATCATTTTAACATACCTCCAAGACATCTCCGTCGACTATTTCTCCGCGACGGATGACACTTTAAAGGACGGGACTCCTACACTGAAGTACACGTACCAACTCAATTTCTTATTTAAAGAAAATCCATACCTTTTAAGTCCTACGTGTAGTCTGAAAATCTCTTATAAACTCGGAGATGTCGACGGGGAGGAAGAGGAACCCACTGTTGAGACTCTCAAAGCACCAGAATGGGTCAAAGGAAAAGACCCCCGGTATAAAGTCATCAAAAAAAGAGTCCCAAAAAAGGGAAAAACTCCCTCCCACGCTAAGACGGAAAGCTTCTTCGATATCTTTTATACTACTCAAATGGCTCTCTCTAATGATATCAACGACGACGGGGACGTCGACGACGAGGTCTTAACTCTCCACGACATCTTCAGAGATTTAATGCTCCTCGTCACGGAGGTCGTGCCAGCTGCCGTAAATTACTTCGACGAACTGTTGATCGGTGACGACGACGATATGGACGAGGAAGACGACGAAACTTTCGATAAACAAATGAAGGAAACCACTGATGGAAAGCCAAATAATGACGACTCAAATCAACCAGCACCTCAGGAGTGTACACACCAGTAACTCTTTTTAGTAAATTTTCTTTGATTGGTTCGTGTTATGGTTGGATAAAGATTTGGGTGATATATTCTATTATTACTTTTATATATTATTATACTATAACTTAAATATATTTTATTATTATTATTAATTAAAATTAATATTATTAGTAAGTAATAATATAGAGTTTATTTCTATAGTATAGTTCAAAACTAATATAATATTAATAAAATATAATAAGAGTTTATGATAGTTTAATATAAAAAAATATGTTTATTGAATAAAAAATAATCTTTATTACATTTGAATAGAAAAGCGAAAAAATTTATTTTGATAAAAAAAATGTGAGCAAAACACGAACAGAGACAAGAGCATCCATTAAGCAGTAAGTTCACAGGCTCCTCCGACATCCTGAATTTTTTTCTGAGCGGTTTTGGAGAAGAATCTGGCTCTAACGATGACTGGTTGTTTTGGCAAGAAACCTTTCCCGAGAACCTTGAAGTATCCGTGTTTAACACAGTCAATAACTGGGACCTGCTCGCCCAACTTGGCGTTTTTGTACTGCTCCTGGACTTTAGCACCGACAAGAGCCCACAACCCCTCGACGTTGATTGATGGGCAGTACTTCAAATTTGGCTTGGCGTGGAAGACTCTCATTCCCTTCTTTCCGAAGAAATCTGGGTGGAAAGAGGTGAACCATGTTCTTCTGTGGTTCAATCCACCAGCATTACCTCTTCCTCCTCTCTCCTTCCTGTGCTTTCCAATACGACCGTAACCCATACATACGTGTCCTCTTCTACGTCTTGTCTGTCTGAAACGAGTGGCCTAAACATTAGTTTTTGTTTTACCCTTTTTTTCGTTATTTTTCTGGCCTTAAATGTATTGCCATTCCGACATCGCAATCTCGAATTCTCATTCATTCGAGTTTGTTTTGGCGTGATTTATTAAAAGGAAGAGAAAAAGACAAACCATGAACGCTCTGCAAATAAAGTTCACATCTCTATCAGTAACCCTCGTTCACGTTTACTATATTTTAGTTCAAATTACTATACATATAAGTTAATTGTGAAGAAGATATATAGTATAATTATAACATATTTTATTATTTTAAACTAATTAGTGATATGACAATTGTTTTTTATTACTACCAAAAAAACAAATAGTTAATTATTAATTTCTTTTGTTTTTTGTTTCTCTCAAAATGGACCATATGGGTATTTTAGTGTTTATTGCAAACAAATATTAAAAATTTAATAGTATTTTTATCAGATCAAATTTTGAATAAAGTCATTCTTAAAACCGTGCAACTTTGTTTATAGTATAATTATAGTAAAAAAATTATATGTTTTTAAAAACAAAACAAGAAAACACAAACAAATTTCTTTAAAACTATTACTCTAATTAATATACTATAACTAAACTATAACTAAAGTTGCACAATTTTTCTCAATTAGTTTTTTGGGTTGCACCATTCAACTGCCTTTTGTTTACCTATTTTTGCAGCGAAAAAGTCTTTGAATCACATGAATTGGCTTGTCTCATTATTTTCTTATTATAAAGAGATGTTTAACATCTGCGCCATCCACAATCGGTGTACAACGCCGTTTTATTTGTTTTGTATGGCAATTGGAATTCTGGAATTTTTATGCTTTTTAATTAAAACAAGCAGTTGAACTTATCATTTAAATATCGAGTTATATTTTATGTTAATTGATAACCCAATTCTACTTTTTGTTTTTGTTATTGTTGAAAAATAGAGTTTCACCTTTGTTGTGAGTAAAAAACAACGAAAAAATAAAGTTGCACACTTATTCGGAATGACTTTAATAAAAAGTCTCATGAAAATATAATAGAATGAAATGTAGTTATAATTTATAACTTATTAATGATGTCTAATAATATTTAAAACCATTTTATTGAAAAATTACAACAACAAATAGAAAATAAAATTAGACAAGTACTATTAGCAAAATGACAAGCGAGATGATGATGAGGATGTAAAAAACCATGTATATAAGCAAGAAAAATTCGGAGATCATGACCCACCGCTTGATGTCTTCGTCTTGAGTTTTGTGGTACTTAATGATGACATAAAGCCACAAACAATTGAAAACGACGCCAATGGCAAAATAAATTTTAACCCTCTCGGCCTCTGGAGAATTTGTAGGACCTCCCATCAAAGGAGAGTTGTCGTCGAGCCCATTGTCAATTAATGAACCAGTCACTATGCTGCCTTCTTGTTGATACATTTTTGTCTAGTTTATTTATAGTTCATTTTACTAATTATTAACTATTTTTTTATCTTTATAATAAAATATAGTATTAATTATAAAACTATATTAGTTCAAAATAATATTAAATATTACTACAAATTATTTACACCCATTTTCACATTGTTAAGATTCAAAATCATTTTACAATGTGTAATAGTTTGTTAAACTAAATTTAAATTATAAAACAATTTGGGGTTCAGATTTTTTTTTTCAAATTTTTTAAACTGAAATTCAAAAATGACTTCAGTTTTGTTTTCATAATTTTATATATAATGAATTAATTAAAATTTAATCTAAAAACATAATAAAAACAATTACGATAATTTTTCTAAAAAATATAATTGTCCCAAAAATACGGTTAAAAAAAGAAAAAACTAGTAGGGTTTAATTTAACCAAAATAATATAGCTTTGATTGTTTAAAAACACGGGAATAACACATGTTTCTTTTTCATCGAAATGGTTTATTATTTTCAAAAATCTCCCAATAAAAAAAAAATTAGAACAATTAATAATTAATTATAATTAAATTAAAATTGATTAAATATACATATCAGTCATATGAATTACCAACAAAAACTCATTTTTGGGTTTAATCTGAAAAAAAAGCAGATTGCGATTAGCGGAACGAGAAAGTCTGCAAATAAAAAGAATTTTGAGTTAGAGCTTTTTTGAAAAAAAAACTAAAAAAGAAGACCATTTAATGAGTTCCCGCGGCCAACCACTTTCTAACTCGATATCAACAACATTTGACCAGGACTTTCCACTTACGATGGAACCGGTTTGTCTCTACCATTTTTTTTAAAGTCCCACATTTTTTCCCGAATTTGAATTTACACATCTTTTAGTATAAAACCATTTGTATCTTTGTTCTCACCAACTAGAAAATCGACAAGCTGACCTTTGGGAGCAACTATGCGATCCAAGGGATCACCTTGAAGGAGACGATAAATTTTGTGAACAAGACTGATTCGACCTACAAATTGACCGTGACACCTGTAGAGTCTCCGAAGTACGAGTTGACGGTGAATGAGAGTAAGTTTGTGATCAAGAAAGGGGAGCCATGTTCTGTAGTGATTCAGTTATTATTCCATCATCATGCTACAATGGGTTTAACGGGCCAAGTTCAATTTTCCATTAAAAAGAAAGCTATAATGAGTGGGGAGAGTATCACACGAGCACTTCGGTTCCAATTAGAAGGAGTAGTTCCGGCTTATAATGAAAAGGATTTAGTCAAATCCTCTGATGAAGAACAATTTCGTGTTGGGATGATCAATGGAGTTTTATCGACAGTTAAGAATGAGAGTGTTGTTGCGTTTAAATATAACATTCAAGACAAATATGAGAAAGAAGACTACGAATTCATTCAACGAGTCTATCGAGATATCCACCACCCAGCTATTCTCGGAATGGTAGGTATCATCTTGTCATCTTCAACTATTTTATTGGACGGTGATACTGTCAGCGACTTACAAACGTTAATGGAAAAGGAAAAGATAGCTGTCCCTTTCTTATTAAAGTGCTGCAACGACTGCGCTAACGCTCTCTTGTATCTCAGCTCCCATAACATCCTCCACAGAAATGTAAAGCCAAGTAAACTCCGTGTCGTCCACCACGACATTACTAACGAAGGAAAATGTACAGTGAAGTTACACGACTTGACTACTATATTCAAGTTGAAGAAAGGAGAGTTGATCAAAAAGAGCCCAGGAACCTATCAATACATGGCTCCAGAAGTGATGGAAATGAAGGAACATGGACTCCCTATCGATGTATTCTCATTCGGAATGACTATGTACCACATGTTCACTAATGAAATCCCTTACAAAGACTTGTCGAATGCTCAGATCCAACAAAAAGTCTGTTCCGGTGGTCGTCCAGACTTGGAAACTCATGTCTTCCCTAATGGAATAGCCGATTTGATCCAAAAGTGTTGGTCAACGGAACCAGAACAAAGACCAAAATTCGACACTATCGTAGCTAAGTTGAATGATATTATTAAGGACTATTCCCAGTGATGAATAATTTAGCTATCATTGTGTGTGAGTCGGTTCTTTTCGTGTATTATAAATTTATTAGAATAATACTAGTAAGTATGTAAATTACTAATTAGTATAAAAGTATTATAAATTTATTAGAATAATATTATAATTTATAGTCATTATTTATTCTATGATAATTTAATAAAATAGTATTATCAATGTTTATTAAAAATATATTATAATGATACTATAATAAACAATAGTACTATTTTTTATAACTTAATTATAATACTATATAACTATTTATTAGCAATAAACTATATTATTACTATTGCATACTAATAGTATGATATATAATAACTTAATTATAATAATACTATTAAATAAATTTACTATAATATTACGATTCAAATTACTAGTGAAGAAACGACACAATCCATCAATTGAAAGTCCAATCCGCCGAAGTCAGAATACTGATGTCACGTCTCCGCGATCCAACTCGTCGTAGTCTCTGAATTGAGTCACAGTGAAATGAGGTACTTCCTGAGATTCTTCTGCATCGAACCAGACATCAGCATAAGCTCCGAAATTAGTAAGTCCGTTGTATTTAGGAGCGGAGAATATAGTGAGCATCTTCCCTGTTGTGTCCCACTCGAAACCAAATGGTTTTACTTCATGGCTTCTTACCAAGTACTTCAAGTTGTTATCGATCAAGAAACGAGTGAGGATGTCAGGGCCAAAGGTGTACCCAGTTCCTCGTGGTGATCTAGACGTCCCATTTTTGATTTGTGGGTCTGCCCATAGAAACTGATTTTCAATGTCGTCCGAGTCGTACCTCTCCATCTTCTTCAAACTCGTCGTCTTTATACTAAAAGACGTCTCAGGTAACCCCCCATGGACTATAAACACTGAGTCCCGTAAGACATGCGCTAAAGGAAAATCTCTATAGAGCTCTTCAATCTTCTCATAGACCTCCTCGTCAAGCTTTTTCAGGCACTCGACGTAAAAGCCAAAGGCCATGTTCATGTCCTTTTCCTCGTGGTTTCCGCGATTAATGTAAACCCTTGTTGGGTGCTCGAGGAATAAAGAAAGAACCCCAAAGAGACACTCGACGCCACGACTGCCGCGGTCGACGATGTCGCCGTTGAAGAGAAGAGTGAGATTTGGATTGGATTTGAGGTCGTCGGCGCATTTAGAAATGACTGCGAATTGGCCGTGAGTGTCTCCGATGATGCGAAGAGTGTGAGAAGAGATTTGAGTGATAGGTGGACGGTTGAGTAAAAGAGTGTGAGCTTGAGATAAGATAGCCAAAAGAAGTGATTTTGGGAAGATTTGGGTGATGAGGCAGTTTTGATAAAACACGTCGTAAGTGATTTTGGTGGTTAAAATGAAGTCTTTTTGAGGGTTCAATTTGTGTGGACTTTTTGTAGTCTTTTTTGAAGAGGAAGGAAGAGGAGTTGTTATCGAATTGTATAAGGAACATATTTGGGGGTCACTTGAAAGAGTCATCGCCTTCTTTAAATCAATTAACGCAGTTTCTATGTCGTGTAATGCTATAGAAGATAATGCGTGTCGATACCATCCTTTAGGGTTTGTTGGGTCTAAGTCTATGACTATTTGACTATCTGCAAGGGCTGAGGCATTGTTCTCTAATTTTAAATAACACAACGAACGATTAGAAAAGTTCGTGGGATTCATCGGATCTACTTCAATTGCGGAGGTATAATGTTTCACAGCTTCTACATAATTCTGACTAGCAAACGCTTTGTTGCCTAAGTCTCGATAACTCATTTGCCTTCAAGTTCTTTTGAAAACTATTTTAAATCTTTGAAAATCATATCAAAACTATACAAAAAAAAAGTGTGCCCGTCATAAAATGACGGTAAAAAGAACTTCAAAACAAATGCTAATAATAAACCATTTAAATTTACTATATTTTTTTGGTATATTTAAAACAATGAAAATTTCAAGTTTTTTTTTCTAATATAATAAAATATAATAAAATATAATAAAATATAATTATAATTATACAAAATGATTTAATAAAAAGAATCCCGTCACGGTGTGACGTAAAAATACTTTGAAACAAAAGCTCGAAATAAACTAATAAAGTGTACTCCCCCCAATCAATTTAAAAAGTTAGATATCATCACTATCAATTTCTTCATCGTCATCTTCTGGATTACCAAGTGGCTGATCCTCACTGTCTTCTTCTTCTTGTTTTCTTTTAATGTAATCGAGTGTTTCGTCGAGATCTTCTTTCTTTCTAAAATCGGGTATACCGATCTTTTGCAATTCCTTATATTCCTTCATCAAGTTGTTTTTCAAAGAGCCGACGAAGTCCTCGAGTTCATTAAATTCGTTTCTGAGTTTATTTTTCTTCTTCTTCATATCCATTTTACTCTGCGCCGTCCGTTTAAAGCCTTCCTCTTCGATGTCTTCGATTTCTTTATGTTTCCTCATCGCAGTTTTGTCCGCAAACGCACCAAGACCATCTACTCCAACTTCGTCAGGCGTTTCAAAGAGTTCTTCCGACATTTCATTCCCATCTTCATTCATATAGTCTTCAGTAGTCTTCTCTTTCCGACCTTCTGTGGTCTCCCCTTCCGTCTCCATTGCCTTCCCAGAAATCGTCGTCGGCTTAAATGTCCCGTCGATGTTCTTCTCTACTTCCAATTCATCGATATTCGGCTTCGCTTCAAGTTTCTCATCCGCCTTCGTGTGTGAAAGAAGCTTATCAATTTGATACCGAAGCTTCTTCTCTATCGGCTTCGTACGTTCTATCAAGACACGAAGATAAATAAGACGGTCGATAATCGGACTCGAAGACATGTCTTGGCCCATCGCTTTGTTAACGCAATATACCATGTATGTCATACTATACTCAAGTAATAAAGCTATTATATTACTATATATTATAAGTCTCAAAATAAACTAGTACTTATTAGTTGGTGATAGTTATCTAATACTATCACCAACTAATAGTATTCTTTAATAATAAAGTATAGTTTATAATTACTATAGTAAACTAGTTGTTGGAATGGTAAAATTAAAGTATTTGATAATAATAATAATATATTAATTAAATATAAATTAAAGTATTTCTTTGATTCATTTGATAATATTTTTAATTATTAATAAAAGTAAATTCTATATAGTTTATTTTATAGTTATTATAATAATAATGTATAGTTAAATGACCTTTGAAGAAGCGAAGTATAAAACAAACAGTACTTGACGTCCAAAAACGAAAGTCCGTCAGAGATGTGAAGAGGAGAATCGATCAGTCTACTTTTGAGTCTATTGATTTCTCTTACAAATTATTTCTAAAGCCACAAACTTCTTTTTAAGGTTTCCGACTTTGAGAGCAAGGTCATCTACCTTTGCTTTGAGATTTATCACGTTCTCAATAAGGTCCGCGTTTTTGGTGTTGTCACTCATCAGTATATTCTTTTCAGTTTCTTTTTTATCATGGAGTAGCATAGAAACACCAAAACCCTATTCTATCTAATTAACGAGTTTTTTTTTATTTATTACTCCATAGTATTTTTCTGTATATTTAACGATTATCGTTTTATTTTGCACTGCTTGCTTAATTTACTTGTTAATTATTTTATAATGTTAATTAAATTTTATATTAACGTAATAAAATTATTAAAACGACGAAAGAAGGTTCTCTCTACTCAGTACTGAGTCTTGTAGTTTGTGTACAACAACGAACAAGGTATATGTGTGATATTAAATTCAAGAAGATACCATTCTATAACTGAAAGGAGTCTAAAAAGAATTATTGAGAATAGTCGTCGTGGTAAATGAGCATATTAGACGATGTTACAATGCCCGGGAAATAACTATTAAACCGTGCGTTAACCAAATCCTTAGTGCATTCCCCTGAAACAGCTCTTTCGAGTTCACAACAGTGTTGCAAGTACTTTAAATCCCAAGCAGTGATCGACTTCCCCTGTGTTATTCGTTGAATGAGTTCTTCTAAGACTCGTTCACTTTTGATCGACTGGAAATACTTCTCTCGTTCCGTCAACACAATCCGAGGAAACGTCACTTCGACATCCCCACCATTAAAATTCATTTGTTCAAACATGACAAATTGGACTTGGTCGTGTTGACTCATGTGGACCATTATCTCTTTACTGTGTTCTCGGTAGTAATGTTGCAAATGGCCCAAATAGAAATTAAACTGTTGTGTCGTTGTGGTATACTCTTCGACCTTCGTTTCGTAAGGAACGCTCTTCATCGTTAGTCCATTCTTGCACGGGTTTGATATTAATAATTTAATAATTAATTCATTAGTACTATATTCGGTAGTATTATTCGTATGATACAATTTATTATAATTAATACTAGACGCAATATCGTATTATTTAAATAATTAATTTATAGTATAGTTCTTTTAATAAAATATATAGTATAATTTATTATAATAAATACCATACGCAATATTGTATTATTTATACTATTCATTAATAGTATATTTATAATTACCAATAATTATTAGTATAACGTATTATAATTAATACTCTAGTCAATATGGTATCATTTAATTAATTTATAGTATAGTTATAATTATAATATATATAGTATAATTTGTTATAATAAATATTATATATAATATAGTATATAATATAGTATTTATTAGTATTCCAATAGCATAACAGACATACTCAGAAAGTAACAAACGGCTAATTCAGTCACGAAATTGAAGTACTCCATCTTCTTAGACTCGACTAACATGTCAGTAAGTCTCCCGACCGGGTCGTCGACATCTGAATGTTTGACATTAGCGACTTTCTGCATGACGACGGAAATCTGCATATAGGTATCTGCCATATCCGTGGGTGGTTCATAGGCAAGCCCCCACTCGAGTGGTTGTATAATAGCGGGGCAGATATATCTGAGGAATATGAAAGCGCCCAAACACACCCACGACGTTTTACTCTGCGGAAATTTGAGTGAGAGTTCGTCGTAGACTTTTCGTAAGACTCTTCTGACGATGATGGGGCAGTTCTCGATATTTGAAAATGTTTTTTGAAAGGTCAAGTTGACTAGTCGAGCGCACGTTACCAAGTCCGGGTCGCCATTTTTACACAGGCGAAGCTATTAGTAAATATATAATAATACTAGTAATACTCGTACAACGAGTTATACTATTTATTATTAATAATTAATTATAAATTATAGTAAAACAAACTGGCTTTAATTTAATCTTCTTCTCGAGTATTTCATTGAACAAAGGAGTTAAGCAATGATATAAAAAGCCGATTCCTTGATTCAAATAAATGATGTTCATCAAGCGCGTTGTCTTTGAATTTAGTCGAAAAGCCGTTTGTTCACTCACTTCTTGTTAGTCCACTCCCCACGTCTTCTTTTAATCTATTTTAAAGTAATAATAATAATAATTATCTTATTATTATTACTATAAAGAATCAAACACGTCCCTTGGATCTCGTCACTGACGCACTTTTGGATATAAACTTCTAACCGATTCGTTATCGTTAATGTCTTGTAGACATAGTCCGCCATCTTCGTGTCTTTATTCTTGAGCGCAAAATCAAGAATCCCATCTAATACGGTAAATGGAGGGGACAAGACCGTCGTTAGCAGTTTCGGCGTGTTCATATCCAAAAATGTTATTCGAGTTTCGAGGCGCTTTTTGTTATTTATTGAAATTTCGTTGGTCGACCTTCCTCTTTTTTTATTACTATTCTTTTTAATTGTTTTATAATAAGATTGTAGTTCTTTTTTAAATAACTTATTGTATTGTGAAAAAACTCTTTCCAACAATTCTTATTTGAGTGGTTCAAGGTATTCCTTTAGTTCTTTTTGGTTAGTATTTTGTTATATTTTTACTATATTTTAGTTGTTATCTTTTCATGAATTTACTAGAATTTTTATCATTTTATTTAATATTTTAAACTATTCAAAAATAAGTTAATTCTAATAATAATAATATTATTATTATTCAAAATAATAATAAAAAACCAATAGCAATAGTTTCAAATGGTATTAATGAAAAATAATTAGAATAATAATTAATAATAATAATAATAATAATAATTAATTTTATAATTGTTTTAAATAAATCTATTCTATTAATAGAATAGATACCATTTAAATCAAAACAACTCGCATTAAACAATTGAATGGAGTATCCAGTACCTGAGTTTAAGTACCCATGTCAAATGGAAAGAATATCAAAAATAATATATAGGTATTATATTGAAGTCCAAAAAAGAAAATGTGGCATAGAAGATATAGAAGAAATGATTGATAGAGAAGACAGAACTTATCAAGAAAAACTTGAACAATACAATTTGTATCAACTAAAGAAAAGAATGGAGGTTGATCAACTGTTTGATCTTCTTTCTCTCATACAACAGATAAAAGGAAGGGATCAAATCGGTTCTCTTCGAAAGTAGATTATTTTAGTTTTTTTATTATATTTTTATTTTTTTATTTTTTTTATAATATTAATAAATTAATATTATAATTTATTGTTGAAATGTTATTTTTTATTTGTTGTTTTATTTAGAAAACTAGTATTGTATTGAAATTGTACGAATTTATTAAATAGCATTTTTGTACCATTCATTTATTATTTTTTTAATTATAAAATGGTACTAAAATAATTGTATTATATAATATTGTTTATTTACCAATAAATAAAAAATTGAATTATTCAAACTATAAATTCAACTTATTTAACTTATTATAATATAAAAATTATATTATAACTAATTCACTTTTTTTTTCTTAAAAAAGAGAGAAACTATAAATTAATTATAAATTAAATTAAAAATATAATTTATTTTGATTCAATCAATCTTGTTGGAAAGAAAGAAGAGATTAGGACTAAAAATTATTAGAAAAATGACTTCGCCACAGCCTCCTCCTTCAAGCGCTGATGCCTTCTTTGACAACGTGACGTCAAACCCACTTGCCTCAGCAGGTATTTCCGTCGCCAACACATACTTAAATCAAGGCGATGAGTTGTTAAAATCTCAATTAGGAGGAATCTTCTCATTTGACTCGTGGCGATATTATTTCAACGTGTCAACCACGTCTGTCTTCAAACGACTGTTAATGACAGTTGTCCCTTACGCTTTCCGCGGAGATTGGACACGAACAGCGACCACGGCAGAGGACCAATCAAAGTTGTACAGTCCACCAAAAGAAGACAAGTACGCGCCTGACCTTTACGTCCCACTCATGTCGTTTATCACATATGTCTTGTTTGTCGGGTTTTATTACGGGTCGAAGGGAACTTTCACACCGGAAACACTTTCCGTCGCTACGACTTTGTGTTTGATGGTCGTCACTTTAGAGGTGATGATTGTGAAGTTTTTGGAGTACATGCTTTTCGACGTTGGGGCTGACTTCAGAGTGTATTTGTCATACCTTTCATACGTTTTTGTGCCGTTTGTGTCTTATATCTATTTGTCATAGTTTGTCGGTGATGTATTTTGTATTGACTCATAGAGTGATCATATGCTCTCTCGTTGGCACTGCACCAGTGCCGTACATTCAATACGTTGCTCTCGTCGTCTTCGGGTCGTCATTTGCGTTCTTTATATACAAAACACTCATGGGCGGACTCACAGCAATTGAAGGTGAAATGAGCAAGAAGCGGATGTACGCAATCCTCATTGGTTTACTTCAGATCGCCTTAATCTTCTTCATGATGAAATGATTCTTTAATTATTACCCATTTATTTATTATAATACAAAACAAAGAGAAACACCACAAAAGTCGAAGAATTATTATCACAGAAGATACACAATTAGTAGATGGACTCGGCCATCATTTGGAATCTATCTTTCTGTTGCTTCTCGAACGATGAGAGGTATGGCGTGTATCTTGGGATCTGTGTCATTGTGTTTGGACCATTTCTCTGATAATCAAGAACTACCGCATCAATCATTTGTTGAAGGACGTTTGCCTCAAACTGTCGGTAATACTCAATCATTTTCTCTTTGTGCTTCTTGCCTCTCACGTGCTCGTGGCGACTCCTCGGGCCACCATATGTCAAATGAATATTACAAAATTCACAGTAGTATCTCTTGCGTCCCATTTTCTCTGTTTTTCAGTTCTTTTGTTTAATAGTTAATTATTATTAATTATTATTATACTCTATAGTTTATTATAACAAAAAAATGAAATCATAATCCATCATTTGTTCACACTGAATAGAAAATAAGCAGTAATTAAACACTATTTAGAATATAAGTTGTCACTCAAAACTAATCATTTATAGTTAAATTAACTATAAATTAAACCATAAAAGTGTTAGTAACGAATACAATTAAAACTAGAAGTTAATAGTAAATAAATACTTATATTTTAGTATTTGTATTATTCCAATAAGACAAAAAACACTAGTAAAGTAATAGTTTTATATTATTTTATTATAATTAATAGAATAATTAATAGAATTAATATAATATTTATATTACTCTCAACGATTCAACGAACTTGAAAAGTTCGACCAGTTGCTATGAAGAATTTTTTGAAGGTCACGAAGATCGATGTAGCTGCGAAGGCTGTTGGAGGGTTTGGTAAAAAAGTGATAGGAGGAGTGAGTGATGTTGGGAAGAAGGCTGTGACGAACCCATTTGGGACGATAGGAGATGCTTTGATAGGGAGCGCAGAGCAGCGCTCTGATGTTGATTATTTATTTAAAGACAAGAAAGTAGTGACGAAAGCTTATGGTTCTTTAATAAGGAAAGATATTAAAGAAGTTTCCTATGGGGATGTCTTAGTCATAACTATCGAGCGGACTTTTCCATTATTGAATTTTGTGAGTAAAAATGTGATTTATAAACGTCTTGATGTCGAAGAGACGTGGAAGATAGCCGAAATATTGAGTTTGAAGTTTGATGAGGGGAGCAATGGGCTCATCATCACACACAAGCAGAAAAGTCAACCGAAGAAATTTCTGTTTGCGTCATCATTAAATCGTGCGGAGTTCACCATTTTGTTACTCCAACAAAGTGACACGCAAACAACCGACAAACCGATATCTTGTGACAAAACTAAAAAGGAGTTAACTGATTACATTGAATTAGAAAAAAAGCGGCAAAACACGGACGGGCGGCTTCATTTAGTTTCCAAAGAGGATGAGATTATATTAAAAAAGATGTTAAAAGACGAAGGTTCGAAGATTGACATCGATCAATTACAAAAGAAGTTAGAAAAGCAGATCATAGTCGACGAAGCTTCTTTATACAAAAATTACTTGAACCGTCAACAAATTGGACAAAACGTCACAGTTTTATTCGAAGAGGCTGAAACGGCTTTAGACGACTTAGAAAAGCTCTGCGCGCAACTTGAAACGGATGTCGAGACCATCCGCCCCGGTGTTGAGTTAATTCAACACAACAACAATAAGTTAGAGTTGGTCCATTCCAATCAAATGCAGTTCATGGAGTGTATGGAGAAGTTCATTGACTCTTTATTGATCGATCCCGTCTCGTTATATACCGTCCAGAACTGCGAAAGCGACTTGAAGAACGCAACGAACTTGGACAACATCTGTAAGTCCGCGACAGAAGTTGCGTATGCGGCGAATTATAGTCCACCCGATGAGATGCGCGACATGATCGCGCTGAAAGAGGAACAAAGTTATGACGTCCAAGTCCTCAAGAATTTTGCAAATGAGTTAAGTTGCATTCTCCAAGACAAATTGAAGGTCGAAATGGACTTCTTGAAGATCAATAAAGTCATCGACTTCGGTAGCGCTTTATTTGGAAAGGAAAAGACGCAAAAGGAGACTTTAGAGAACGCACATAAGTCTTTGGAACCCTTCGGTGGACTCATCGCGTGGCTTCGGAAGTACTCGAACGACGACTTTGTTGCAGTGAGAAATCAATACGTCGACAAGATGAGTAAAATAGCCAACGAACATTTCTCGATCTTAGTCGACGAACAGAAGAAACAGATCCTCCCGATGTCCTCGAAGCATGAGGACATGTTCGATTATACTACGTTTGATGGGAAAAAGATCGAAGGGGTGCAAGGGATCCCGACGGACTTGTTTTATGACAACGATCCGAAGAAGCCGAACAACCTTCCGATGTTTTTAATAGTCCAAGAAGTCATTAAAAACATCTCAAAGGAAGTCACTGCGGAATTTAAGTTCTTATTTGAAGTGTTCCAGATGGAAGTTGACGGGAGGAAAGGGATCAATGTGATGATCGACGATGTTTATAAAGAGGCGTATGACGTGATGGATAAGTTAATTAATGAGATAGAAGAGAACGACCCGATGCTGTTATTAAAAACGGTGTATTACTGTTTGAATGCGGAGTGTAGTGTCCAACTGAATCAATCGGATTACACAAACATCCTTTCAAAAGTCGAACGCCCTGTGGAAGAAAGTGGAGAAGACACGGAAGAGGAGAGTATGAGGTATACTACTGGTGAAGATGGGAATGAGAAAGAAACAGTGCAAAGGTATGAAGTGAAAGATGATAAAGAAGTTCTGAAGAGAAATGACTCGTTGTTTGATTTAAGAGGGACGTATGACAATGAAATCAATTATGATGAAAGTAGTGAAGGAGAACAACAGAAGGTCCAAGGCAGTCGACTTCAAAAAGACTCGACAAGTTTATTACAAGCAAATTCGTTGATGAAAATCTCACGACAAAAGAACATCGAATTGGTCACTAGAAGTGATCGGAAAATGGACATCGAGTGGCTCATCCACTTCTTCGACGTCTTGAAGAGAAACGCGTTAACGAAATTTAACACGTTCATCGACCAGCAAATAGAAATTATAGTGAACACTATTATTAACCCTAAAAAACATGGAGTGACTCTCCACTTCAAACGATTTCCTTTCTTCTTTGCGTATTTGAAAGAAGCTGCTGGGTCGGAATTGGTCTGGAAAGATATGAATGTCTTAGTAGAACCTACTATTACTAAACTATTAAGAAAATCATTTGACTGGCTCAAAAGTATTAAAGACTCACAAATCGACCAGAAACCTACTATGACTCTTAGATTCCAAAATTTCTATTACTTCGCTGAATTCTTGGCGGACGATGTGATCACGTCATTAACTCCTTTTATTAAAGAGGCTAAACAAGAATATATGATCGCGTTGAAGAACTTGTGCGAATACCACGTCAATATCCACTTCGGAAAGTTCTTCGAGTTCTTCGACCACGTCGCTAGACTCATCCCGTCTATGAAAAGACCAGAGGAAATTGCTTATCAATCAAACTACTCAAAACAAAACGCTGCAAAGATTTGTAAACTCATCGGAGAGCCAAGCTTGATTAAGGCTATCGACTATATCTGTAGAAGTATTAAACACCATATCATCATGCCAGAACACAGAGAAAAGGCATGGGGAGAACTCTGTAAGTTCTTGAAATGTAGATATGAGGAGGCGGAGAATAACTGCAATATAGTCTATAAACATAAGTTCGACGTACCTTCAGAAAATCTCGAAATTCTTTTCAATAATTCTAAAGAAAAAACGTACAAGAAGAATGCAGATGGCGTTACTATTGAAGACTCGGAGTATTCAGAAACCTTCGTTGGATGATTCATATGCCTTTTTTTATTGCTTTTTTTGTATCAGGGTATAACAGTTATACCTTATTATTTTATATTATTTTTTTAAAGGTATAACAATTGTACCTTTTATTTTATTAATTTTTGTATCAAAGTATAACAGTTATACCTTTCTACTTCTGTTAAGTTTTTATTTCAACAGTTTTTTTGAAAAATGATATAACTGTTATAGCTTTAGTTGATGTACTAATCTTAATTAAAAAAAATGACTATTAAACCGATAATAACTGTAATTACAAAACGTTCAGTCGTTTTAGACTTTTCAAAACGATTTCTATTACTTTTATAACATCGACCCCAAGCCTCCTTGCAGCTTCGGTATAAATTTCAGAAATTTCACAAGAGTGTGTTTCATCATTATCAGTTTCAAGTAACAAATTTTCATGAGCAAAAGAGAACGCAAGACTCTTTGTTATTTTCATATTCTTTTTATTAAGAAGGGCTGAGCCAAAAGATGTGTAGATGTTCATTTCAAGTAACTTTTTGGCTTCGACTTCGGAGCCGTGGAATCCGTGATATATCCAGAAATTGGTGTTATGTTTCTTTCGAAGAGAAATGAGTGCATTCATTTCCCCGACACAGTGTACCAGTAGAGGTATTTGATATTTTTCTGCAAGGCAAATTTGTCGTTCAAAAACTTGAGTTTGAAGGTTGATGTCAATTTTCGTTTTGATCGAGTCAATGCCACACTCTCCCACCATCTTCACTTTCTTCTCAAATAACATTTTTTCTAACAACAAAAAATGTTTTTCAAGGTCTTCACTTTGTGAGTGCCATGGGTGAATTCCATACGTCACAGGACAGTTCCACAACAGTTCAAGATCAATGTCTTCTGATAAGTTGTATAGTACATTGGTTATGGAAGAAGATTGAATGACATGACTGTGGCAATCGAAAGGTTCCAGTGGAGAAATCATTTATTTTTTAATTTTTTAATTTTTTAATAGTATAACAAAACTATTAAAAAATACTAACAATTTATCTATTGAATCAAATTTACAAATTTGTTCACTTATTTTTATAATTTCTTCTATTTTGTCATCTTTTTATTTTTCATAGCGAACGATTTGTAAATTTCATTTTCTTGAAGTGTTTAATCTGTAATTAATATATACTAGTACTTTAACTATACATTTGACATTTGAAGCATTCACTTTTTTAGAATTAGAACTATAATATAATAGTAAACTACCATACCAAGATAGTAAAAAGACAAGACAAGTCCAATATAGGACATCTCTTTAAATAGAAGAGAACTTCAAAAAAGAGTCTATATGTCATTACAGCGGGAGCCAGACAAGCAGTTTCGGGTTGGTGTAATAGGCGATGATGGTGTAGGTAAGTCATCCTTTATATTGTCCTCCAAATACGGTATTTTTGAGTCGAATTTTGGGTCTGCAGACACAACATGTGTTTTTAACTTCGAGGTTCGCACGCAGAAGTTTTCGCTCAACGCATACGAAGTCGATTGTAGTGACACGTACGCCGAACTCCGCACGTTGAGTTACAGAGACGTCGACTGCTTTGTCGTCTTATTTTCGTATGACAGTAAGGAGTCCCTCATCCACGCTGAAAGAAAGTGGCTGAAGGAAATCAAAGCGAGTCTTACAGACCCACTTGTCATCTTTGTCATGACCAAGCAAGATTTGGCTCAAGAAAAGATCAGTGAAGAAAAGAAGATAGTAACTGAGGAATACCTTGAAGCGATCAGAGTCAAGCCCGAATTCAGGTTTATGTTCCAGTGCTCCTCAAAGTCCCCAGTTTGTTGTTTTAAGTTATTATTGTTGTAGTCGTGAGATACAAAACACTTTTGAATTCCTCATTCGACACTTAACTCGTTTGCTTATAACGGACGTTTTTGAATTCACAAAGAGGAGAGCAGTAAAGAGGTTTGGACGAAGATCGCAGAGACAATTTTTGAACAGAAAAAACCAAAGAGAAAAAGAAAGTTGTCGACGACGGAGAAGATTAAAAGCTTTTTTATGTGAGAAGGATGTGTACTCGTTGTTCATTTGATTTGTTCTCTTTGAAAGCGTTTGGTTGTATATTCTTAGGTAAATTGAATGGCATGAGAGAGGTGATTTGACTAAAAAAGTTCTATATAAAATAGAGATGAAGGAACTCTAGAAAACAAATTAATTAAACAATACTATTTATATACTATTATTTGATATTATAACTTGAATAGTTAAATAATAGTAATTTAAACTAATAAATTCAAATGTGTTTTATTTGTGGATAAAACACATTTTAATTAATAAATATTTGGACCAATTTCATTGTACTCTTCTTGTGATATAAATTGTCCATTGTTTTCGATAGATGCGATAATTGAACCACCGAGCCATGGAGCTAATCTACTGTCATTTGTTTCAATTACTTTTGTCTCGAACGGAGTGAATTTCTGTATTTCATTTTGAAGTCGTTGTTTGAAGTTTTTAAAGGAAGTATTGCCTCCAGATATGACTATGTTCTCAAACATCTCTTTTCTAATTTTTTCATCACACTTTGTTATGCAATTGTAAATTTGTTGATGTATTCCAATATTATCTGAATGGATTAAGTTTGGATTAAATAAACATTCTGATGATGTAAACCTTTCGTCGCCCAGTTTCAAAGCATTTCCATCAGGCAAGACATAATACTCGAAGGCGTCATTTTCATTGTTGGTTGATAAATTTAACATGTTGGATATATTCAAGCAAACATCACAACAATTTTCTTTAATGTATTTTAAATAATTTGTGTTCTGTTCTATTTGACAATTCGTACCTAGTTTTTCTTTAAGATATTCAGATACTCTTCGTCCTCCAATGTTAATCTTTTGTATCGAATTCAAGTTTGAACCTACATTTGATATGGGAACAAAGTAAGTCGCATCCTCTCCACTAATAACACTCATTCCATCAGTTCTTCTAGTACTATAAAGACTCATCAATGCACTGTTCATTATTGCTATCGAGGGTACTTCAAAATTTTCAAAAAACATTTGAAAAAGTTTTTCTTTGTGTTTAAAAACGGTTTCATCGTTTGGGTTCTCAATGATTAACACATCATGGTCTTTTTTTGATGCACCAATTTCATTATACGCTGCATTGTAAATAGCTTCCAATTGTGCATAATCGGTAATTTTACCGTTGGATATTGGACTCATTGTAGTAAATTTACGTTCGTAAAACTTTAGCTTTGAACCAGCATAAAGACGATTACCATAATTAAGTACCATTTCTATTTCATTTAAATATACCACTTTAGTTGGAAATACCAATTTAGGTGTATCAAAACCAGCAAAACCAGCACGACATTCAGTGGTTCCCACATCAAAGACACAACAATCATCCTCCATTACAAATTTAAACGCTTATATTTACAATTTAAAAAAGTTTAAATATTTTAAAAACAAAAAAGAATTTAATTTGAATGAAATTTATAGTTTGATCTATTATTAAGGATTTTATTTATTTTAGTTTTTTACTATTTAATATTATTATACATAAATATACAAAAGTCATTCTATTTAAATAACAAGTTGATTATGTTAAATAAGTCATTTCATTATCCGTTTTTTATTCAAAAAATAACAACAGTTTCTTATGTTAAACAAACTTTGACTGTATGTTAAATTGTTTGGGTCATATGGAACAACGTTATTGATATTCATTTATATTTTTATTTATACTTATTTATAATAAAGTAGTAAAAAAAAGAAAATTATTTTTCAAATTGGTCATTTTACAACATGTTAAACTTTGCTTTATTGATAACTAAAATAAATATATAATAATTTATCTTAATTATAATACAGAAAAATAATCTTTTACAAAACGAAAAAAATGCTTTTTATTTAAATTATGAAAATGGTTTTCATTAATTAAAATATATCTATAAATGTTATACTGATAACAATTATTAACAATAAGTAAAATAACCATATTATAAATGGTATCAAGAAAATAGTTTATTAATTTATATTGACTTAAACAAAAAAACTGTTTATAACCTTTAATAATAAGAACTAATAATTTTTATATGAATATTTAGTTTACAAGTATTATAATATCATTATTTAATAGAAGGGGCTTCATTATTTATAATATAAACTATATAATAAATAATAAAACTTAATAAAATACGAACTTTAATTTAGTATGCACTACACACTTTTCTTAGTATTTTTTCTTTTGATAGTACAATTGAATTCCAAAGAGCATCACGTCGCTTTTACATTATGTGCGTCTCCAAAGAAATATAATTATATTCATCAAACAGTTGATTACTTTTTGCATGCATACAACTATAACCACGTCGGAATTTCAATTGACTTTTACGTCACTCGTGGATGTGAAAATTGTGCATTTCCCGAGTTAGATTATGAGCTCAACAGACTTTCTAATTTTGATTTTAAAGTGTATGATGTCGCTTTTGATATGATTCCAATCAACAAAACTTTGGACGTCAAAATGAAACCCTTTCAAGAGAAGTTTGAGAGTTGGATAATTGATTTTAGGAAAGACGACGTAAATCACAGAACAAACACCAGGTATTCCTGGTATGCCAAAGATAATATAATCAATCATTATGCTTATGGTCTAGCGAGGTATGCCAAACAACATTCCAAAGCAGACTACACTTTATTTTTAGAAGACGACATTCTTATCAAAAAAGATTTTTTCGTCACTCTTAAGAATGTATTAGATACATATCAAGACGGTAATCAAGTAGCTACACGGACTATGATATGTCAAGACAGATTTAATCATATCAAAGTCCATAACAAACAACTTGGATTTTGTGTTGCGGGATTCTTTGGTATTTTACTTGGAGATAGAGAGTTTAAAAGAATGGAGAAATTTTATAAATATGTGAAGTGGGGCGTGTGCGTTGACGCTTATAATTGTTATATGGACGACTTTTTGAATATGTCGACGCCGATGTTTCAAACGGCGAAACACGTTGGATGGGACAAATTCACAACAAAAAGAAACTTAGAGTTTTGGATGTAATTGTGAATGACAATTTGTTACATTATTGACATGATTTTTTATACCTTTTTTTATCTTTTTTTGACAAATTTTACTAATTTTATACCTATCAATACCATGCAAATGTTTTTGAAAATACCTATTCTATTATTTATTCAATGTTCCGAATAAAACAATTTAGTGTTCCAGACTTTGTGTCTCAGAACAGGAGCGCACCCCGTCTCTCTTGTATAAAGGATCTTTCTCTTGAAATCGACGACAAGTGAGACTCTTTCGCTGAAACACGTTCGTTGTGTGCAGTATTCTTTTGTGATATTCAATTCGTCGAATTTGCCGGTGTAAAGGAGGTAGTTATGGACCGATTGATCATATCCCCAAAGTCGCATCTTTTCAGGTTTTAATTCGTTTGTCATGATATTGATATAACGATAGATCTTAGAAGACCCACCCATCATCATTCCTCCATTACTCACTATATAATTGTTTCTAACAAACGTTCGAGTGACATTGGGACCATACGCACTATTCATCCATTTTGTGTTGTGATACTCATCAAAGCCAATACACCCCGATCGCTCAGTGTGACACTCAATAACAAAAATCACTTCATGTGCAGAGAACGTCGCGTAGACATCAGCGAAGATGTAGACGTCCCGAAAATCACAAAGAAGAATTTTGTTGTAATTTTTGTAGCGCTCCACGCGATTTCCTGCTACGCGCGTGTCCTCAACTAATTCAGACAAATACTTTTTGTATACAAAAAAACGACGAGAAACCGCATCCGTCGGTACATCAAACTGCACGTCGATGCGAACAACTTGAAGCCCAAACGATTGCATTTCGCTCACAAAAGTGTCGTCTGGTGGGGAAGACATTAACAAGAGGACTTTTGTAGTACGTGGGCATGACGAATTGAGGAGGCCCAAAGTGAAGTAGACCGACTCTTTGATGAATTGCCAATACCCCGGCTTTGTAAATTCAATTGCAGAAAGCCACAAGTCTCGTGGATTGTTTGGTTCGTTTGTAAATACTTGTTGGCAGACGCCCTCATAATTGAAGAGACGAGTGTCGATACCTGCGCCAACATATGTCGGTTGTGTGAAGTTCGGGTTTCTATTTGGAGACGTGGGAAAGGGCATTTCTGTATAAGAAAAGAGCGTTGGGTCGTATCGAAATATAATCAAAACATTTACAAAGACGGCTAAAAATAAAAGGGGGACTACACACATCCCAACTGGATGCAGTCGCATTTGCCTTATTAGTTTTTTTCTTAATGTTAATAAATTAATAGAATAGTTATAATAATTAATATTATATAATAAATAATTTTAATTAGCAAATACTAGTTTTTTATATTCTTTTTTATTAAAGAGTTTAATTAAATAATTTATTAATTTATTTTTTTTTTGAATGATTTTTCATTAAATTAACAAATATTTTTAAATAACGAATTAGTTTTTATTAATTTTTTAATTTACTTGTTTAAATAAAATGTTTTTAATAAAATATTTATTCATTTTAAGATGTTTTTTCAGTTTTGTGTTTAATTAATTTATTTAAATTTAATTAATTATTTAATCAAATACTTTATAAATTTTTCAAAAAATAGAAATAAAATTTTATAAACGAAAATTTCCGAATTTTTAAACCATTCATATTTAGTTGATTGTTCCTTTAATTGTTAAAACAAATTTTAATGTTTCTTTAAATAGTTTATTTTAATATAATTATAATACTTTAATATATAATAAAATTAATCAAAAATATTCAAAAATTATATATTAATAAACTAACAGGTAAAATAAACTACATTTATAGTTTATTTTTAATAATTTCAAATTTCAAATTAATTAATAATTTGGTTACAAAAAAGAATTTCAATTATCAAAAGTAAAAAAAAATGAATAATTTTTATAATATTATAATAATAATAATATTATTATTATTATTTAAAAATAAAACGAATGATATTTTATTTTAATATAGAACATTTCCACACACTTTTAGGAATGACGCATAAAATTTCGAAAAAAAAATGTATAAAAAACACACAATGATTGTCTATGTAAAGAACACAAAGACAAATAAATTTTATACCATTGAACCGCTCGAAGACACGGTAATTTCGATTAAAATTGAACTTGAAAGTGTTTTCCATGTTTCAGTTAGACAGCAAACATTGGTATATAATTCAAAAATCCTTGATAATAATCGTATGTTATTGGAGTACAATATAAGTAACAAAACCCAACTCTATCTTATAATAAAGGACTCTTGTCCAGATCCATTTACTTCTATATTTAATAAAGAATTATTTTCTACTTTAATAAACAATGTGCAGAGTATTCAACAAAAGATAAAACAATTACAAAACATTGATTTCACACTACATGTATTTAACACTACTACTTCTTTGAACTCCAATGAACAAGTCAATTCATTAATTTTGGAAGATGAAAGACTTTCTATGACATCAAGGACGTTACAGCAGCTTGCAAACTATTTAAATGTGTTTGGCGAACTTGTCAAACAAACGAAACAATTACAAGAAGAAGTCGAAACGGAGATGAAGTTCAACGAACAAAGACTTTTAGTCGTGTCTCAAAGAAAAAAGATTATCGAAGAAGACTATAAAAGTCCTAATACTTTAAACACTCGATTCCAAAGCTCTGAAGATGATGTAACACAAGACGAAATCAAAGCAATAGAGAAACACAGCGGATACTTGATCCATTCTCAAAGAAGCCATTTCACTAATGATAATTTGAATGGAACTGCTTTAGAATTGGCTGTGCAAAAAGTGCCACGTGGATGTGTTTTCTTTAAAAACAAATCGAGAGCTTTTGGATTCTTTTTCGATACTAATAAAAAGAAACACATCTCAAACACTGTCTTTAAAATAGAAAATAATGTCTTCATCCCAACAGATGGAATTTATATGTACAATTTTATTAAAGAAAGTATCGGTAACACCAACGTCGTGAGTGTCGGAGATGTTATTGTCAGTCGTATGTGGGGAGGATTAACTGTTGATCCATATTTCATCTTTGGAAAGGAATCTCCTGAGGTAAAGACTTACTACAAAAATCAGTCTGACGTTTTCGTTGCTGAAAATTGTGTTCTCCTTACCTTCAAATAACATTAAATAAACAATTCGTGTGTAAGTATTCTATAGAAGTCTTGAACTAATAAATATATTAAAAAATATTACAATATATAGTTATTTTTTTATTTGATTAAAATGTGTTACTAAATATTATACTTTTAATTATTATCATTATAGTAGTATATAAATTATGCAGATTTAGGGGGCACCCCATTTTATCTATATTTTATAATACTTTAATTAAATCGCGAGGGACGTGTTTTCAAATTTTCCCAAAATTCGGAAATATAGTACCGAGTTTATTTTTAAATTATTTTATTTTTTTATTTTCCCTAAAATGAGCACAACACATGTAAGCATAAAAATTTCTACCTTATCTGATAATTTAGATATGATGAAAAACAAATTAAAAAATATTATTTCGGCGATTATAACGAGCTAGTTAAAGAAGTTATGTATTATATTTTAAAACAAGATGATTCAATAGGAGGTTTAAACTACTGTTTGGAAACTACCTCTTTGCTACGAGACCAAAGGTTCCTCAGCTTTGTGTACAGAATTAAAGGTTCCTCAGCCTCCGGCGTACTTTACAAACAAAAACCCAAATATGGGTTTCTTTTTGTCGTCTTAGATTTTAATAAAAATATTATCTTTATTTCGAATCCGATTCTTTAACTAAATTTAATACATAATCAAATCTAATTTATTTTAGATAAATAATATCGCATAACGGGTATTAACATATCTGCTATTGTATTTTTACAATTGTTGTATATCCTATTTACATTCTTTATTATTACATCCAATTTATCGTTATAGTCGGGGGATAAATAGCATTAAAAAGGGACAAAGGTAGTTAATTTTGAAAAATATAATTTCGAAACTATAATTTTTAAAAAATCTATTTAAAGGTCAAAATAAACATAAAATTAAAATAATAATATAAATTATCGTTTTTTAATTTTAAATGATTATAAATTGAATATTTATAAACTTCTATTTCAAAAATAAACAAAAACACCTCAATTTGTCCACTTAGAAAAATGTGGAAGTCTAAAACGCAGCACTTTTTATGGTTTGTCTGAAACTTGTTTTGTTAAAGAATTTTTCCTTTGTTTTTTCCTTTGTTTCATTTCTTTTCTGCTCTTCTTCAACTCCAATTGTTTTAATGTTAAAATGGTCTTTCTCTTATCTTTTCTCAATGGGAATGGTTCAACAACGAAAGATTGAAAGATTGAAATAACAAATGATGATTTTTCAGTGATTCCCTGACACTTTCAAAAATTGACACTGTTGTTAATTCATTAAACTCTGGCATTTTAACCATATACATCGTGAATATATATTGAAATACAGTTTTTAAACTGGTTTCTAGTATTTGAATTGCTTTTTTATGTTGATTGCCTGTTGTTGTTTCATCAAGGGTTCCTTTCTCTTCTTCTTCCATTGTTTTCAAAGATTGAATAATATCAAAAATAGAAAGTTATGGTTTTCTTTTATTATTTTCAAAGTAGTTAATTGAAAAACCCTTCTAATACTTTTATGGTTAAATAAAATATATTTTATAGTTTTTTACTCAAATTAACTATTTCTGTCTTAAATTAACCCCCTTTATCACCCGACTATAAGTGTATTTATTCTATTTTCTATTTCTTCTATTTTTAAATTTATAGAATTTTGCTCTTTAGAAACATAGTTTCGTATTTCTTCTGTATTTTTATCCATTTTTTTCGTTTAATCTCTTTTCTCCAATTCTAACTCTTTTCTTAATTAATTCTTGTTTTCCTTTATTTTTACAAAATACATATCCTTTAATATAAATATTTGCATTTAAATCTTTTGTATCTAAATTATTTACATCTGGATTATTTTAGATATATCTGTGTATTTCTTTAATACATTGTTTTAAATCTTCTATTTTTTCTAAATTATAATTCTTTGTTATATTTTTAATAATTTGTATATAATCTGTTTTGTTTTCTTTATCTTCGGTAACTGTCTTTATACTATCGTTAGACCGAAGTTCCGCGACGAAGTTATCCTTACGATCCTTCGGATCTGAGAACCGTAGGTCCGTAGGATGTGTAACACGTAGTGGCATCGAAGACGCAGATATATTTTTTGTCTCCATCGGAGACGTAGATTTACTTTTAGATAAAAAATTGTTTATAAGGTCTATTTTATAAATATAAAAATACTAAAAATACCTTATTGGGAATTATGTATACCATTTATGTGTATTATGTGGGTAAATTATGTTAATACATGTTAATCTATATCTTATATTATACCATATTGTTTGGGATTATTTTATTTACAGTCAAAGGCGTCTATTTGTCGTAAATCCAGCAGAAAAAAATATCTATTTGTCGTAAATGAGTGAATTTTGTAGAAAATTCTATTTAATATTGAAATTTATTTTTTATAAAAAATTTAGTTTTTAATTTAACAAAAGTTACAGATTCGAGAACAAAATATTTAATTGTCGTACACCAAAATGATTGGCCAGTTGCGCGACAATTAAGCAACTTCGACAATTATAATTACGACAAATAGACACCTTTGACTGTAAATTTTTATTTCCTTAAAATGGTTAAAGTTTTTTATAATAGTTTAGAAATCGAAAACATAGAAGATAAAATTACAATTAAAACATTAAGAAACAAAACATATAATTTTTCCACGAAAGAAGGAAAATATTCTTATACTTTTCCAACAATGTTTTTACAAAAATAAACTGTTTTTCAAAAGTCGGTACTGTCATATTTTTAGAACTTCCTAAAGTCCCGTTTTTTATTGTTGTTTTTTCCTAAAAAAAATAAAAAACAAAAAAACAAAAAATCGAAAGTACCGACTTTATTTTGAAAAAATACCAATCCCGTTCAATTATTTTCGTACAAATTCGGGAAAATATCGGAATATTAGCCATCTTTTTCCAAAAAACCCGATCCCGTTATTTGATTTGACCATAACTCGAAACTTCGCAATATATACACAGCATTGTTGACCTAAAAGCACAACAATCAACGTTTAAGTGAATTGTGATGGTGTTGTTTGTGTCGAGTTTTAACTGATAATTACTTTCGTTAAAAAATATTTTCAATTAAAAACAAACTGTGGTTATCTTCTCTGAATAAAAAATAATGAAAAAAAAGAGTTCAAAAAATTACAGCAAATGTTTGATAATTTTGACAGGCATAAGTCAAAATTGTCAAAGGGCAACACTAGAAAAATAATACAAAATAACAATATTGTTTTGTTATTGGTTATTTTAAAAATGATTTTCTCACTGAAATGCTCAAAAAGAATGTCTACTTTATAAAACCCAACAAAAATAAGTTATCAAATCATTTTGTTATTTTTATTGTTTTTGTGACAACACTACTAAGCATACTAATCTTCGAACTAAGCTTGTTTTGTGAATATTTTATTAATTATTAAAATGTTTGATAATGAAAAAAATTGACATTAAGTTTATTTGCTTTTGTACTAAAATGCACTTTTGGGATAATTCGTGTGTTTTTATGAAACAAAAATCCCATTATTTCAAATTTTATATGGAATTTTTTAATGCTTAAAATTTTTCAAGTAAAAAAATATTTTTTAAAGACCGTTTTTCTCTTTTTTCTTGGAAAAAATAAGCGAATTTATTACAAAAAACGATTCCCAAAAATAATAAACAAAATAAATGCAAAAAATCGGGACACCTCAGTACCGACTTTTGAAAACCAGTTTATAATTACCATTTATTACAATTATCTTAATAAAGAATTTATAGAAATGTTATTAACAAGTGTTTTATTTATATAATCTAGCTTTATGTTTAGATGGTGTGGTTTTAAAAGGACCAGAGATAACATTAAAAGCAATTTTATTTTTAAATTTATCTTCTACAATTAATTTTAACCAATAAGATATAGAATAATTATCTTCTTTAGTAATTCCACTTTTAGTTGATATTTTTGCTTTAATAATTCCACTATTCTTTAATAATTTATATCCAACTATATTACTATTATATCCTTCGTTAACTTAGTCGTCTAATTTTTTAAAATCTTTTAATGTTAAATAAGGTAATTCTTTTAATATTAAACTATTTGGTGTTTATTGTATTTGTTCTGTTTTATTGGTTTTAGCTTCGACTATTTCTACTTTTGCACATTTATTTTTTGAAGCAGATGTAAATGTACCAGTTTTACATATTGTTAATATTGGGTTACCACTAATAGAACCTCTTGCTATAATTCCATATATATCTAATTTCTTATAATAATTTTGGCCTCTATTTAAATATGTTGTTAAATTAGTAGTAGACCAATAAAAATATAATTCTGTTTCTTCTGTTATTATGGAATCTTTAGAACAAGCCAATAAAAGAGTATCTCCAAATCTAGATTTTGTTTCTTTAAATCCATAAACATATGATGTTGTGTTATTTTCTAATTCTATAAACTTCTTACTATATGCTTTACAATTTTTAAGAATTCCATATTATCTGTTTCTACACATTTCCATATATTTACTTTGTTCTATCTATTCTTCTATTTCTTTATTTTTAGCTTGTAATTCTACTATTTTATCTTTATTAACAATATTAAAAGCTTTAATTAATTCTTGTTTTTTAATTTCTTTACTAATTGTTCTTATAGTTAAGTTATCGTCTGGGTAATTAAGTAATTCCATATTAAATTCTTTAAACACTGTGGTATACTTTGTTGTTTTAATTAGAGATATGGTTTTCTTAGACAATTTAAAATTAAATGTCTTATTTGGAGTTAATCCAACTTCTTCTGGTTGTTTACTAAAAGCATCGTCTTTATAAGTAGCTGTATGTAATTTATCGGAACCAGATGTAACATATGTTTCTAAATCTTTATTATTTGTTGTTACTCTAATATAACCATCTTGTTGTATACTAACTTCTTTATTATCTTTATCTATATTAACTAATATTACAATTATAGGTTTATTACTACAATAATATCTTAACGCATTATATAATTTAACATTATTACAATCTTTAAAATAAAATCCATTAACTTTTCCAGTAAGTCTATTTTGGTAAAGAGAAACGAATGCTAACTTTGTTTCTACATCTAATATACAAATATTATAAAGAATATGTTTACATAATAGGTTAAATTGCGTTTCTATAGAATTATAATAAATAAGAGAAGGATCCATTTGTTTTCTTAAGAATTCCATTTGTTCTTCTATAAATTCTCTATTTAACTCCTTATCTGTATTGTATCTATAGAATGTCATCTCCAACCTTAATAATCCTGTATCTAAAGAAGAATTAATAGCTTTATTTAATATTGGTTCTGGATTATTAATCCAATCGTTTATATGGGACCCAATTTTATTTCTAACATTTGGAGATTCCATAGATTGTACAAACTTATTGTAAAACTTATATCAAATAGTTCCATTAGATCCTTTGGATCCAGAGTCTGCGATATCTGTTGTTCTAATAAATGTTAAACAATTTTTGAAACAGTATTACTATTATTTAATATTGTGGCGGTGTAATTATCCGGAGATGTGTCGTCTCCTTGTTCTCTAAATCCAACACTTAAAAAATGTTCTATAACATTGTTTTTATTGAATACTCCTTTATAATCTTGCGTAAAATCTATATCGTGTATAAATACATTGTTATCGTTTAAGAATTTTAATTTGTCTTTATCTGTTAACATATTAAACACATCTTGGACACTAGCACAACTTAAGTTAATTTTAAGGATTTGTATAAATATAGATGGTTGGTGTAACATATCTTCGGATCTCTTTATACATAAAGGTTTAATATCTGCTTTATTTATATTTATACCAACACTGTTAAATACCATTTTAATATTAGCTGTAATAACGGCCAAAATATTTTTCGAAATATCCCTAAGTTCTTTTGGAACAGATTTAGATTCTTGTTCTTCCTCTTCGTTATCTATAGTATCGGAGGAAATAAATGTTTTACTAAGATTTTCTACATCTTTAATTAATTTATCTGGAATTGGAGAATATACCACAATATTATCCGAAAATAATGTATTTAATGGTTCTAATTCTTTATCTGTACGTATTCCTTCTTCTGTATAATCCGCATTACTAATGTCAGAATCGTTAACAATTTTATTTAAATTATAGAGAATAGTTTCTGTTTTAACTTTATTATTACCAATAGTTTTATAATTAAATGTAACATCGTCTCTAGTCTTGTTAAAAAATTTATTTTTTAATTAGAACATTAGAATTTTCTTGTTTTAAGTCTTGTGTTGTGTCAGCAGCCTGCTTTTCTAATATAGAAAAAATTTAAAATTTATACTACCAAATTGCTACCATTTTGGCTACATCTATTTTAAAAATAATTGTAAAATCTAAGACGACAAAAAGAAACCCATATTTGGGTTTTTGTTAGTAAAGTACGCCGAAGGCTGAGGAACCTTTAATTCTGTACGCAAAGCTGAGAGACCTTTGGTCTCGTAGCAAAGAGGTGGTTCGCAAACAGTAGTTTAAACCTCCTATTGAGAGTGTTGTTTTTAATTTGAAATAATTCCTTAGATTCAACTCTATAGAATAAATCAACTTCGTGATTATTTAACTCTGTAATATGAACACATTTCTTTTTAATAGCTTTAATAATACGTTCCATAGTAGTTGTCATTTTAGACTTTAAAAAAATTAAATTATCACTTTAAAATAATAACCCTAAAATAATTGAACCTAAATAACGGAGCGAAGCGACGAAATCGTGAAGATTGAGGATTCCCGAAGGGTGCACGAAATCGGCACGATTTATATACTACTTTTATTATTATATATATTATGTTTTATCTATTATATTTATATTAAAAATCATATTATTATCATTTATATAATTATTTTTTTCATTTTATTCAATATATTCTAAAAAAATAGATATATAATATACAATAATATATTATAATAATATTATATCTTAATTTATTTTTATTAGTAAATTGTAGTATCTATTTATTAAAATCAATAATTCAATAAACTATAATTAATGGTATAACTACTTGAAATAATAATAATAATTATTATTATTATTATTATTATAGAAAATTATTAATATCAATAAAAACTTCACAGATCCAACACCACTGTATGTTGTTGTTTTCGAAGTGTTTTTAACATGAATAATAGTAAACCTCAAAAAACTAAACAACACATATGAAAATTTTGTTGTGCATTGATTTCAACACCAATTGGTATGAAGTATTTGGTCGACATACTTTATTAACATCTGGTGAAGAAGTCAAAGTCGAACAAACTGAATGGAAGAACATAACATTAAAAATTGTTAATAATACTGCACATGTTCATATTAAAGCCTCAGAAAATCCTTTTCCTTTTTCAACACAAGACAAAGAAAGAGACATCATTCCCGATTTCTTACTTCTTCGTAACTTCCCAACTGATTTCCGCGGGAAGATGTATACCAACTTACTCGTTGGATTTG
>NW_004440169.1:72202-105772 GCF_000330505.1 Entamoeba invadens IP1
TATGATGTACTTCAGTAACATCAACGACATCACAAACACACACGAAGATGCTCCCATCACCTTTCCATGTGTTGTCAAAGTGAGTTGCACGAACGCTGGATTCGGAAAGTCTCTTATAAAGTCTGCGAGTGAATTAGATGACCTTATCTCTATTCTTTCGCTTGGAAATGATTATTACACAATCGAGCCATATCTCGACGTGGACTATGAAGTACGAATTCAGCGCATTGGGAAGTATACCCGCACCTTCAAAAGGCAGTCTACAACTTCTTGGAAGAACAATTGGGGTCAATTGAAGTACGAAGACACTCCACTGAAGAGTGAATACGTTCATTGGTGTGATGAATGTCAAAAAGTGTTTGATATAGAACTCTTTGCTGTTGATGTCTTAGTACTTAAAGATGGCAGAGAAGTCGTTATTGAGACAAATAACACTGCCAATGGTTTAATGTGGGAACATGAAGAGGAAGACAGAACTAAGATTAAAGAAGTAGTCTTAGAGAAGATGAACCAAGTGTTTCATTAACTATATTATTTAACATTGTTTATTAATTGTTTATTAATATCAAAAACAATTTATTCAATATTAATAATGTAACCAGTTTTATTTATTTGAATATCTGTCAAATAACAAACGACAACAAACAAGACTCACTTATCTTATCCATCAAGATACCCCAACTGCTTAATGAACGCGTATTGTTCCGGTACTTCACAAAGTGCAGCCGTAGCAAACGCGATGTCTGGATTCTCTACGTGGCCCTCACACACCTTATAATAGTTGACAAAGTTGAAATTATCGAACTTGGCATTTTTGACTTGCTACTGGTGAGTTTCAAAACATTAATTCATTAGACACTAATAAATACAAAAGCAATAAAAAATCATCGCACCAAATATAAAAACATTGAGTAATTTAAACTGATTAAATGTGATATTATTAATTATTAAAATAATTGAAATAATAAACAATAATACAAAACAAACATCATCAAAAGATTCCATAGTGTCAAAAGGCCCATCTCCAACACCAACACAGATGATAGAAATGGGATATTTAGATGCTTCTTCAATTGCTCTTCTGTTGGGACCAATTTCACTGACAGACCCATCACATATTATAACTAATATATGATATTGTTTAGTTTCTTTCACGATTTCAATAGCTTTGTTAATGATAGGAACGAAGGATGTTGGTCCACTCAATGTAATGGATGGGATAATTTGTTTGTATCTCTCCAGGGCAGCCGCCATTCCCAAGAACGGCTTTTTCTCTTGTGACAAATCAAAGACAGCGTTTCCTCCAGTCGTCTTGTCTCCAAATCCAAAGACTGGAATGAGTCTGTCGTCATCAAATTTCTCTAGTGTACGACCCATGATATCCATGACTCTCATATACGGGTTTGGATTTGATGGGTCGATCGTATGAAGATTTCTTCCATATGTTCTTTTACCAGAGGTCTGGTTAGATCCTGTAAAATCAATTCCAACAACCAAATTCGATGATTCCAAGCCAGCTTTTTGAAGCGCTTCTTGGAGTGCCTCAACTGACTCATATGAAGTCATAATTGGTTGGGTAAGACGTTTTTTCTGTTCAGATGATGGATCATTTCCCATTTTTTTTGCTCTCAAATTTTAGTTCTTTCCGCCCCTTTATATAAGTTCTCAATCTTTGATTTTTTGAAAAAAATCTCAATGAGGAACTTTAAAAAAGAGCTCTCCTCTTTTTCACTCTATTTTCCAAAGATTTGAATTGATTAATTTGTGAAGTCAAAATCAAAGTTAAAAGGGATGAAATAAAAAGAATAAAAAAATATGACCAAGTCCAACATATAAATTTAACTTTATGAAAACTATGTTTTTGGAATCTTATTTGAGATTTTTATAATTCTTATTATGATATAGTTCAAATTATTATAATGATGTATTTTATCGTTTATACTATAAATTTATAATTAAATTATATGGTTTTATTATAATTAAGTAAAATTGTTAAATCATTTACAAATTATTTGTCTCTCTTTAATTCCTCATCAATTATTAACTTCTATTGAATTAAAAGTTAATAACTTGTCTATAAATTGACTTTTCCTAATAATTTATAGTATTAAAAGTAATCATTCCTTTTATTGTAAAACAATGAAAAATTGGTAAAACAAAAACTTGATGATTTATTGACATTAAAATAAACGAGTAAAAAATATATTTTCCAAGAAAAAAATTACACAAAACAACACAATAATGACATAAAAGTTACTTAAGATTTCTCAATCCATCAGATTTTTTTCCATGAAGAGCATATAAATTATTTTTTTCCATACAAATCCCTTCAAATCGCTTTTAAAAACATCCGTTATAACTTCGTCGTTCCACTCTTTATCGAACTCACTTTCTCCGCACCCTTCCCTGGCCTTTGAAAGGACCAACGCAAGCTGAGGTGTTACATCCAAAACACAGTCCTCTGACATGCCGTACATTTGAATGACGTCATTGATCAATGTGAGCATCGACTTGAGGTAATCGACAAATTCGTCAAAGCTCTGAATCTTTTCGCCAAAGCAAATCTTAATGAAATCGTTCTGAGTAATAACAACAATCTCACCTCCATTTTTGAGATTTGACGAAACGAGAGCACTCAATACCACTTTGAAAAATTGGGAATCCCCCTTAACTTTCTTCAACAAAATACTATTTTCACTAACCTCAACGGCGCTTTTCTCCTCATTCCTTTCAATCTCAGATACAATCTGCGGAACGAGGTTAATCCCTTTAAATGATTGACTCTGTCGTTTCGCTTCTGATGAACTCAGTTTTCTCAGCTTTTTAAGTTCTTCGACAATTTTCACCATTTCATCAAAGTCAGAGAGTTGCTGTTGAGTTTCTGAGGGTTTCTCAAATTCATGTATTTCATTTTTCCAAGAACTGATAGTTGCGTCGTCGACAATCTCGGAACAGCCTTCAAGCATTTTTGAAAGGCGAGTCTCGTTGGAAGAAATAGACTCGGTAAGTGACGACAAGTAGCCTTCGAGTTGTGAGAGTTGTCGTTCACGCTTATCCCGATCGTCGTCAAGAAAACTTACTTCACTAACTGGAAACATGGATCTGGTTATTTAGTTAGGTTCTAAAAAATTGATGACGCCTCAGTTGCTTATTATTTTATTATTGCACGCCTCGCTGGCGACACCGATTGCGGATTTATACGAAAGCGCTCGGGCGGCTTTTGATGTTTGTTATTCTTCTTCAGACACAACACTTTTTCTCGTCGTTTCTATCATTTTTTTCATTCAAAACAACAAATAAACCATTTATGAACTATCATGTGTTTTAAATTAATGGTTATATATTTAATTGAGAATTAACTATTGTTTATACACACCACTTTTGAAGGACAAAATAACCAAAAGAAACGAACAGAGCAGCATACCGAGTGCATGAACACATACGAAACAATACCCGTCGACGTGGCTAATGTGACTGACAACACAACTTTCTGTTACACGTGTCTCACGAATGAGTACTCGATAAGCACATTGAATTACAACAACAAAACGGGCATTTCAAGCTCCGTGAAAACAGACGCTTCGTGGGTGTCTCAGGTCAAATTTACAGAGGCAAATGGGTATGGATCATTCCTCTCGACAAACTCGGTGTTCGTCCAGTTCCCGACAAAGATGTCGTCGTTTACCCCTCCTCCGTACTTGGTTCCGTTGAACTTGATTGTCTTGTACGACGTTTCGTCGTCGAACGAACAGCCAAAGACGTTGTTTTCTTTCTTGAAGAGGTTCACCAGTATGCAATTTTTATATTTTCTTCCGTTCAACCACTCGCCCCAAAACATCCTTCATTCCGGCAGATGCAATCAGTCATCAATCAATCATTTGATGAATTCACTTTGCAAAATTAAGTATGGTGGTGGAACGAGATACAGTGACGCCTTCAATAAGATGAAAAATGACGTCTTACGTCAGAAAGAAGATTTGGTATCGAAGGTTCTTGACGTTGTCTTGATTTCTGATGGCAATGAGATTCAGAATCGAAAACTTCTATGGAAGGTTTTAGATGGTATTCCTGAGGAATACGTCACAAATGTGCACACCATAGATACGGGGAACGGAACGTGGGGAGATAAATTGCGAGAAATTTCGTGTAAATATGGCAACAGCTTTTATATAGACATCAATGAGAAAACGATCGAACAGCTCTTGACGGTCTTCTGGCTCCGCGCGAACGTCGCAAAGAGCCAACTTGTACAAGACGGCCAACTGTTTTCTGGAAAGAGTGACACGACGGTTGTTCTCATGGAACTTCTCTACACATACCCAGCAGATAAGATCTTTGGGAAAAGGAGTTATGGAGTGATTGGGGTGTATAGTTCAGAGAAAACTACGGACACTGACGAGTTTATGTCAAATCCCCCCACCGAAGTCCGAACGATACAATTGCAATTGTACGTGTTGAGAAGCTACTTGGAGATGGAGATGTGCGGAAACGAAATCAAGCCGACTGCAGAAGAGGTTGAGGATATCAAGAATTCAATCAGTTCAATCGACAAGTGGTATTCAGGACCGGCTGATCTGTCAAGTGCCATCTGCACTAATGTGAGTGAAACTAAGGCGCTGAAATGTGGGATGGTGGATGGATGTCAGGCATTTGATGCAAATAATTACTATTTGAGAGAAACTTGTGGCGTAAAAGGTGTTGGTTTGGTGGTGTTGATGGTGCTGCTTCTGTTCGTTTAATTTCTAATCACTCATTGTTTGATTTTTTTGTTGTAACTCTCTCTTATTTAATAATTTTATCATTAATTATAGTTAATTTGATTCAATTGTTCATTACAATTGTTTTACAATTGTAAGTTGTAGAAATTACATTTTAATTAATAATATATTATTTGATTTTATTACAATTTATTAATAAAATCATAAACAAAGATATTATAATTTTTTATTAAATAATTATAATATAATTATAATATATTTAGTTAAAATAAGTTTGATTTTTAGAAAATAGTTTGAAAAAGAATTTATAAGATCTTTGACATTTAAATTAAAAAGTCAGAAAGAAAGCTTTGGCGAAAAACGATTTTGCTTATTTTATATTATATAACTATTTTTTACAAAATGTTACCATATAAAAACAAGTTCCCAGATTTGCATTATTTTTTTTAATAAAAAACTAATTATGAGTTAATTAGTAACCATTAAAATTTGTAGTAATTAATTAATAACAATAATAGTAAATATATACTGAACCAAATAAAAAAAATAAAAAGCATTTTGAAGAATAAGAATTGTTAAAACACCACAACTTGACCACCAAGTAAAAAACAACAAGACATAAAAAAGTTTTGCACTTTTTTTCAGATTGCGAGAAAGTGTTAAAAAAAACAAAAAGCGTTGTTCTTTCTTTCTTCGTTGCCTTTTTTTTTATTTCATCCAAAGAAGATATAAAAACAAAAAAAAACAAAAAATCAGAATTTTGGTGTTAATAACAAAGTTACCAAACAAACACTTTTTTATTCTAAATAAATTGCATTAAATACCATTAACATAATGTTTTTACAATTCTCGTGAATGTCATTGCCAGTGCAGAAAAAAGTGGAGGAACCCTACAACTATAAAGTGGAACTAGAAAAGCCCTCAACCATGAAGAAATCGCCGTCGACTGAAGTGACCCATCGTGTTCGTTCGTCTGTTTCGATGAACAAACTTCGCACGACCTTTTCTGATGCGAGTGAAGTAGCGCACTTTACGAATGAATCTGAGTCTGAGAAGTATGAGAATCTTTGGAAGTACTGTTCCTTGTATCTTTCAAAGGACGTTGATACCATTAAACAGCAAATCGCGAATCACATTGAGTACACCTTAGCTTGCCAGCGCTTTGATTTCAAAGCAAAGTCTCTCTTCACGGCGACTGCCATGTCTTTACGGGATCGTATGATCGAGTACTGGAACGACACTCACAACTATTTCACTGAGCAAAAGGTGAAGCGGATGTACTACCTTTCCATCGAGTACTTGATCGGCCGCAGTTTAATGAACGCCATCTGTAATTTAGACTTAGAAGCCGAATACAAAGAAGTCGCAACACAATTTGGGTCTTCATTGGAAGAATTATACGAGTTCGAGCAAGACGCTGCTTTGGGGTCTGGCGGACTTGGTCGATTAGCTGCGTGCTTTTTAGATTCATTGGCTACTATGAACTTCCCGGCATGGGGTTACGGGATTCGGTACCAATATGGGATGTTTAAGCAACAGATAGCTCAAGGCTATCAAATTGAGACTCCAGAGTATTGGCTTGAAGCTGGGAACCCATGGGAAATAGTTCGAAAGGATGTGAATCATGAAGTCCGCTTTGGTGGATATGTCTTGAAAGATGAATTAACAGGAAGAAAGAGATGGGAAGGAGGAAGTACTGTTAGAGCGATAGCTTGTGATATGCCAGTGCCGGGATATAAGACTTTAAATACACTGAACTTAAGATTGTGGAGCTCAAAGCCATCGACCGTGTTTGATTTGGACCACTTCAATAAACAAGACGACATCGACTATTGGGAGAAGGTCAGGAACCAACAGAACGACGAATCCATCTGCAAAGTGTTATATCCGAACTCGTCGAATGCTAAAGGACAAGAACTTCGCTTGAAGCAACAGTTCTTCTTCACTTCAGCGTCACTCCAAGACATCGTCAGACGATTTAAAAAGTTAAATGTCCCATTGAGTGACTTCCCACAGTATGTTGCTATTCAATTGAATGATACACATCCGACCGTTGGGATCTTAGAGTTGATGAGAATCTTAGTCGACTTAGAAGGTATGGAGTGGAACCAAGCTTGGGGTATTGTAGTTCAAACCTTTGCTTATACCAATCATACTGTATTACCAGAAGCACTTGAGACGTGGACCGTCCCTATGTTCCAAGGGTTATTACCAAGACATATGGAAATTGTGTATGAGATCAATTACAGATTCTTGGAATGGGTTAAAGGAGAACACAAGTGCACTGAAAGCGAGTTAGCTGCTTTATCGATTATTGAGGAATCGACGCCGAAGAGAATTAGAATGGCCAATTTGGCTATTATTGGCTCACATACGGTCAATGGAGTTGCTGCAATCCACTCGCAAATTATTAAGGACGTCATCTTCAGACACTTCGCGAAGATTTGGTCGTACAAATTCATTAATGTGACCAATGGGGTTACACCACGACGATGGATGTTACAGTGCAATCCGTTACTCTCTGAAGTAGTTACTGAGTATCTGAAGACGGACAATTGGGTAGTTGAGTTATCGATGTTGAAGCAATTGATTCCAATGTGTGATCACACTCTTGAAGAGAAATTCAAAGCTGTGAAGATGCAGAACAAAGAGCGACTCATCCGCTTGATCAGTAAAATGACGGACGGCGATTTGGTTTTGAACTCCTCATATCTCTTCGACGTGATGGTGAAGAGAATTCATGAGTACAAAAGACAGACTCTTGCTATCCTCGGCACTATCTGGCAGTACTTGAACTTGAAGCAGATGTCTCGAGAAGAGCGATTGAAGCAAGTTCCTCGTGTGAAGATCTTTGCTGGGAAGGCCGCGACTTCATATGAGAATGCCAAGATCATAGTGAAGTTGATTAACTCTGTTGCTGAAGTTGTTAATAAAGACAAGACTATTGATGATATGTTAAAGGTTGTCTTTATACCAAATTACAGTGTTTCATTGGCAGAAGTGATTGTACCAGCTAATGATATTAATGAACAAATTTCTACTGCGGGATATGAGGCTTCAGGAACATCTTGCATGAAATTCTGTATGAACGGTGGACTCATTATCGGGACGTGGGACGGCGCAAATATCGAAATCGCTGAGGAGGTCGGAGAGGAAAACATCTTCTTGTTCGGAGCAAAGAAACAAGAAGTCGAATTGATCCGTCAACAAGGCCCAGTCCCTATCGACGAAAGACTCTTGAAGGCGTTGTTGGCTATTTCACAGGGCATGTTCGGAGCTCCCGATTGGTTCAATAAACTCATCGGACAATTCTGGAACGGAAATGACTTCTACTTGGTCGCCGCTGACTTCACTGCGTACTTGAAAGAACAAGAAAAGGTCGACGAGACTTGGAAGAAGCAGAACGAGTGGAATCATAAGTGCGTGATGTGCACCGCTAATATGGGAAAGTTCTCTAGTGATAGATCTATGAGCGAATACGCGGCTATGGTGTGGAATATTCAGCCTTGCCCACTCAAGGAGGGAAGTGTCGAGGATATGATGGACGTCGCTAAAAAACAGATCTTACCACAAAAAGTCTAAGTAAGTTGATGATTAATGGATTCTAGTTCTTTTTACTATAACAGTATAGTTTCGGTTGTTTTCTAGTTATTTTTAATTCGTTAATCATTTTTTACAATACCATACCAATCGAATAGTATTAATATAGTTTATTAATAGTACATGATTGTGTCTTCTATTAATATATTATATTAATTATAAGTAATTCATAATAATTTATATTAATTATAATAAATTAGTATAAATTAATAGTAAATAGTAATTAGTAATAATTTACTAATTGAAATAATAACAAAAAATAACAAATTGCTATCGACTTTGTTGATATTTTTAAAACATAATGACGAAATAAAAATAAAATTATTTCGAAATGTTAAAAAAAGTTTCAAGGAAATCAGATGTCCAATGAGCAAGAAAACTGGAAAAATTGTATTATTTTATCCTTATAAAAACAAATATTAAAATAATAGTATAAAATATAATTGATTAATTAACAAATACAAAACGAAAAAAATAAACTTTTTGGTAGCGATCTTTTAGCTTTAATAAGAAATTGATTGCCTTTCAAAGTTCGGGAACAAGCAGTATATTTCGTGGATTTCCAATTACTTTTATAGCAATTCTGTTACAATAAAACTTTTATTATATCAATTGGAATGGCTCTCCTTTCAAATACCCCACTTTTCCGATCAAAATTACAACTTTACAAACTATAAATCACTAGTAAATTAATTAAAAAACTCTAGTACTCCCAAGTGTTGAGGAAACTTATAACTTGGAAGACACTACACTAATGGAGTCTCAGAGTTCTGTACGGCGTTCTCTCTTGATCTCGACGGAGGATCGGTTTACTCAATACAGTTTGTTACTATTCAAGTTGATCGAACGCATTAAGACTCACGCGATAGAGTTATCACGGAAATTGTTTCTAAGTGATAAAGACTTTGAGATAACGAAAGGCTTAGTGGAGTGTATGACGAAGATTGAAAGTCCATTTTTCGAAGGGATCTTAAACTATCAAACGGGCTTTGATGAAACGACGAATGAAGAAACAATTCTCATCACCTGTGAGATCGATCGCCTTGTTTTGGACTACTTTAACTCGGCGATCTCGATCGACGCCGTTCGCTATTTTTCTTCAGATATCCAAACACTGTTGGACACGGTACTTGCACTGCGAAAGAGTTTATCGGACAACTTGAAAACACCAATCCTTTTCTTATTCACCGAGATGTCCGTGAGTATTCAAAGTGACCCGTCGTCGCCTATCCCACAGTTGAAATTGTCTGTTCTTGGATTTATATTACCTTATGTCATCGATTCGATGAAACATTTGGATGGGATTAGTCCATATATCCCGCCCGATCTTCAAAATAAGACGGTAACTAAAAAAGATGTCACCAAACTGGAAGTTCCCTCCTTTTTAGTCTTATTACACAAATTACTCTTTCAGAAGAATCCCGCAGTGAATTATAAACAGATGACTTCTATGGCGTTTGGGGACATCACAACAGACGTCGCACCGCCTATCCAATTCTTACAGAAACTCTTTGTTTGTTCGTCTTCATTTTTCGTCTTAATTTTAGAGTTGTGTGTGGATATTATAAGATTCTGTGATATTCGAGGACCACACAAGGAGGCGTATAAGTGTGTCAATATTCCACTTTCAGATAATTAGTATTGTATAAATGCTGTGTGTATGCCAAAAAGGGAGTACTAATATATAGAAGAAAAAGCCCTCTTTTCCAAAGATCCTCGAGATGATGCGAAAGAACGACTTCTTCAAGCAGTGTTGGCAGTTCAAATACATTCAGCCGATACCCATCGAGTCGATGTTTAGTGTGTTTGATATGTCATCGGTGAAGATCTTAGGGAAAGGCGCTTTTGGGTGTGTCTTTTCAGCGTCTCACGTTGGGAACTATTATGCTATTAAAGAGCTTTCTCTCGCAGACGTTGCACTGAAAGAGGTCCGTACTATGGTGTTATGTCATCACCCCAACATCGTGACGCTCTTCCAATTCTACACATCAAAAATGTCTGTTCGTTCGTTATTTAATACATTAGAGCCTTTAAAGAGTGAGTTGTATTATTATGTAGTGATGGAGTGTTCTGCATATGGCTCGCTCTATAACTTCATGTCGATGAATAAGAGCGGAGTCTCGTTAGAGTACATCCAACAGTTCATGAACGATATAAATAGCGCTATGGAATATCTCATCTTCACACGACAAATCATCCATCGCGATTTAAAGACACAAAATGTTTTGGTCTTCCAAGACCAAACAAAAAAGATCGGGTTAACTCTCAAATTGTGCGACTTCGGGTCAAGCAGACTCATCGGAGATAACATCTTCGACACCTTCTTCGTGGGGACAGGACATACTAATCAACCGGAAATTTCTCATGGCAAAATATATAACGAAAAGTGCGACTTATTCTCCATCGGTGTCATGCTCTATGAAATGATTACGGGGATCATGCTTAATGTGAAGAAAGACCCTTCGGTTCCTATCCAAAATTATTACACATTTTATCAACAGAAGTTGCTCGAGTTGATGAACAACAGATCAAACTTCGTCGCTGGTAAACAACAGAATTTCGAGATCCTCGTAGACTTGATGCGTGGACTCTTCGTCGACCAAACTCAGCGCCCAACTTGGGAACAGTACCTTCAACACCCTTTTTTCAAAATAATATTTGTTTAGTGTTCATTCTTTGGTGCAAAATAGATGAGATGCTATATATAGTATTCTAGTATCTATCTATTTCTATTTTTAGGTGAATTATAATAATAATATAAAAATATAATAATAAATATTTTATAGTTATAATACTATAATAATAATATTATTGTTATAAATAGTAAAAATAGTAAATTCAATAATAAAACATACAGATTAAGCTTCATCAGTCTTCACTCCACAATGACTACAAGAAGATGTCGCGAACGAAGTGACTTGAGAACTCCGCGGTTTGTTTTCTTGATTTGTTAAAGAGAAGCTCCTCTCGTTTTGAGGCTGTTTTGGTGACCCAATGAGTTTTTCAGATTTTGTTCTATTACGTCCAATTAATCTCCGAGGAGATGTAGAAGGTGATGAGACTGATCCGACAACAAAGGTCTGTTTTTTAGTGTCACTGGTAGTCTTCTGAAGAGTTTCTATTGGTATTTGAGTTGTTGTATCTACAGATAAAGTAAGGGGTTTGGGGGTATAAAAGTACAAATCTCTTCGCGACACCGAAACACGGACGGGTTCGCGTTGTAAACGTGGTTTTGGTCTGCTCATATCTTTGATTTGTTTTCATTGTTCCAGAATAAGAAGTTTATTGAATCAATACTCATTAGTAATATTAACTATAAAGTATAGTTTGGTCAACCTTTTTTGTTTGAAAAATCAAGAACTTATTTCTGGGTACATATTTCTTCTTTTCACTTATCTTAATTTCTTTCAAGCGCAAATATAGTTAAAATGTTATAATTATTAAATTAAGGTTGAATTTTTAATGATTTACTATTAAAATATTAACACCAATTAATACTATAAAACTACTAACCAAAGTGTGATACGAAAATATAGAATGCCAAACTTCTAACAAAAAAGCGCATATTTTTAGATACTTCTAAAAGTATCCAAAACATCTAAATCAAAATAGTATATTATTACTAGAATGTTTACTAAAATTATAGTATTTAAAAAAAAAGTTCAAAACAAAAAATGTAATGTTAAGATTTGTTTTAAATCTCAGCCCACTTGTTTCGCAAAAATGAAATCGGCTTTGACTTTTTATGGTAACTTTGACTTTGTTGTTAACTAAATTATAAATTAATTAAAATAATTAAATAAATAGTTTTAATTTGGATAACTTATCACAATTTTACTATATTTTTAATAATATTTATTATAAAATATAATTTTTAATCAGTTCAACGAAGTCGTGACTAGATAACGAATCCACATGAATTTGATTACATAATACGGTATTGCTTGTTGAGGGTGCACGTTGCATGTCGTTTTATACCAGAACATCACTTTAACACAGTTAGCCTTTTTCCTATTCGAACTGCTTTTGGTGATAAAGTTGCTTGTTCTTGGATCTCCGTTTCTTCGCGTTTTAATTCTGCGATTTTTAGTTTTTCTGCGATTTGTTGCGAGACGAGGAGCATGTCTTTACTTTCCACTAAATTGTTATTTGTCCTGAATTTTGTGATTTCCAAATGAGAATAATTTTCGGGAGATGTTGTTAAGTTTGGAGTGGGTTGAGAGATGTTGACTTGAACTGGATTTTGATTGGTAGTGTTATCTTCTATATTATTAATATCACTTTGAGTCGTTATAGTTTTATTATTAATATTTTCAGACTCTATAATAGTTTTATCTGAATATGTCCGTTCATGTGAATATTCATTAAGTCGAGGAGATGTATTTTTCTCTTTGGGAGATAATAAGGCCTCTGCATGTTCTATTGTCTCATGTGAGATCTGTGGCATTGTTGCAGTCTTCCTTTTGTGTTTTCGTAATTCAATGGGGACGGGGCAATGCTCAGTGACTTGGAGTAAGTCAATAACATCAACAGACATCTTGCCTTTGTTTTTCAGTTTTCAAGTACTTTTTCTATACATTTTCTTGGAGCCTAAAATAAAAAGTAGACCCTAAATTGTACTTATTTGTCGGGGTTTTGGGTATTATAAGAAGACAAAACAAATAATTTTGTGGGCTTTTAAGATCTTTGACGCATTCTCTTTGCAAACGATTTGCTAAATTTGTTGAAAAAAAGGCAATGGACTAAAAACAGAACATGGAAAAATCAAATTCTTAATGTGCCGTTATTGTGTAAATAAAAAACGGGAAATTAAACAAAAAGGTGGAAGTAAAAAACGAAAAATCTGAATTTTTATAACAAAAAAACAAAAAACTAAAACATTATTTTTTTAGAGCGAAAAATCTGTATAAATTGATAAAAAAGTATACGAATAAGTTAAAATTCGATTGATTTTAGCATTACATTGTAAATTAAAATGTAATTTAAAATGAGAATGTTTTGTTGAAAAGTAATGTGGAATAAAATAATAATCATAATTTAATTAATTTATAGTTTGACGTTTTTTCGAATTAATTAGATTAAAAAATAATTACAAGATAAGCAAACATATTCAAAAAAGTGACTCTCTAAAAGCGTAAACTTATTGCTATTGTGGACTAAAACAAATACATATTTATATTAAATAGTTTAAGTCAATAATTAATTAACTTCGAAAAATAAAAATATCATTGATATTATTAAATAAGCACAAAAATATTTTGATCGGCTTATGAACACTAATTATGAAAGTGGCTATAGTGTATATTCTACTGTTAGTTGTAAACAGTCAACCTACGTTAACAAATGAAGAGATCATTACCTTACCAAAAGAGAAAATAAAATTACTCAGAATGTTTGATGACCAACTTGCTCAAAATATTTTATTACTGACTGGATTTTCAACTGATTTAAAGAAATACCGCAAATATTTTACTTCAAATCTGTTTAATACTGTTCTTGAAATGAAAAAGGATGAGGAGGAAATGGGAGTTTTTATTGAAGATGTTATTAAAAGGAAAGGTGTAACTAAAAATGGATTTTTAGCTTGGGCAAACCTTATTTCCATAAAATTTAATTTGCATAATATAGAAAATGGGTATGGAAAGTATATGTATCTACTGAGAAGAAACATTGAAATTATCAAAAGTTCAAAAGTTATAAAAAATCGACTTCAAAATGATTTTTTGGAGGATCTAAAACTTCAAGTTGATATTTATCAACTTAAACTCAAAGTATTAGAAGATTTGAGTTCATTTTTAAGACTGAGAAAAAGTCCAGCATTTTTGAAAGCACATAGTAAATTATCTGATTTTGTGTTAACACTACTCCAATTCCATGTCAAACAAACTGAAGTTCATGCTATGATGTTACCAAAACTTCAAACACCACCCCACCCACCTCCAGCGAAACCAACTTCATCCTCAAGACAACTTAGAAGGACTCTCAGTGAAAGTGATTTAACAGGTAAAACTAAAAGGGATCAATTACAAATTGTTCGACCAAAACATAAAGTTGCTACAAAAAAATCTGATTTAGAGTATAAAGGATTTGAACAGAAAGGTGAAAATCAAGAAAGTCGAACCCAGAATCCCGTTCAACAACGGGAAACTAAAGGAACAACACGACAAGTTGTTAATGAGCAAGAAGAACCATCTCTCTTTTCAAAAGTTATGAATTATTTTTGGCCTTCATATTTCACTGTCTCAACACCTCCACCTTTACATGAGGATAAAGCAACTCAAACCGATTTTTCAGAAGAAGAATTAACTTTACCACCTCCACAAAACGAAGAACAACAATCTAGACGAAGGCATCATTCACATTAATGATGTTATCTAATGAGAAAAAACCAAAAGTATTTTAAATTCATTTATGTTCTTTTTTAAAAGTTATTTTCTTTTCATTCTTCTAAAAAGCCCTTTATTTTTTGATTCATTAACATTTTCTGCAGAAGCACTCTTTTCTTTTGAACCACCAAACTTGCTTTGTAAATAAGATTTCATACCTTTTTTTTGTTTTGTATGATATAAAGTATCTACACTTCTTGTTTTTTCACTATGATCAATCTTTTTCTTTTCATCAAGAAGATTACCAACAGAAACTGCTCTTTTAAAGGAATCAGAATGCTTTTTGAAATGTTCTGGAGTTTGTTTTTGTGCTTCATTTTCTTGTTCTCTGTCTTCATCAATAGTTGTAAGACCTCCTTTTCTTTCTTTTCTTCTAACAACAATAGAAGGACTCATTTTAAGTGAACTAACTCCCATTTTAGGTTGTCGAGGTACAGAAGTGTGTATTTGTTGTTCTGGTTGTGCTGGAGAAGTCTGATGATATGTCATTTTTGTTCCCATTTTTGGTTGATGTTTTCTTGGTGTATGTTGGGTTATGGTTACGTCCTCTTTTTCATTTGAATGACTTCCTCTTTTTCTTTTGTTTTCTTGTTCAATGGTCATTGTAAGTGTTCTTATTAAATTGTTAAGGTTGTTGGTTGAATCAAGAAAAATATTTGATCTTTCTAAATTCATTGTTTTTGCAAATTGAGTTAATATTAACCTTTTCAATTCGAAAATTTCCAATCCAAGTAATAACTTCTTTTCTGCTTCTTTTTTCTTTTTATCTGAGTAAGAGCTGGTTTCAATTTTCCCAAGGTTTTCAACTAAAGATAAAAAGTACTTTCCATATGAAGTTGCTAAATCTTACAAATCATAAACTTTTGTAATCAAATGAATCCATTGTAGAAATGAATTTTTGGATATTACACCAGTCACTCTAGTTTGGTCAATAAAAGTGAATATTTCTTCTTCTTCTTTTTTGATTTTATCAACTAAATTCCACAAATTTGGAGAAAAACTGTCTTGATTGTCTTTATAAAACTTAACTGATTCTTTGAGTTGTTTGATAAACTCCGTTGTTTTGTCATGAAAGGTAAAGAAAGGACCAAGCATTTCAACTGGTATATTATATACATCTTCCGGTTGTCCAAACACTTCACTTATGATAGCTAACCAAATTATTAACATACTAAATAAGTTCTCAAACTTTTATAAATATTCATATGTTATTCACATACTAAAATGACCGTCTTACACTAACATTATTTTTGTTGTTCCAAAAAACAACAAATCTTGTGTTATTTAATCACATTATGATGAATAGATAACACTTTTTATAAAGTGTTACAACTCTTTTTTAAAATTGTTTGTTACAAACAAAAAACTTTTCTGAATAAAAGTATTTTTTTATTAACTACCCATCACAAAAATAATTAAACAATAATTAATTTTTATTTTCACCTTTCTTTTTGAATTCAATTTTGTACTTTGGTTGGAACAAACTTCCCGAAATTGAAGCTTCAGCTCCTTCAAGTATTTTCTCTTCTTTTCCGTGTTCACTTTTTTCGTTATTCAAAACGCTTTGTGTGTGTAATTCTGTTAAACTTTTTGATTTTCTTAATTTGTGCTTTTCCCCCTTCTCACTTTTTCTTCTCGTTTCAGAAATGCTATTTCTTCTTCTGGTTTGAAACTCTCTTTCCACTGAATGAATCGGAGGTTCTTCGAGTATTTCTGGATGTTCTTTTATCTCGGTAAGAGTTCTCAAATGTTTTTTGTAAGTCAGATTTGGAGGTTGCAATTTGGCAGACTTCTTCAACGTCTCTAATTTAGGAAGAGCAAGATGTGGTTCAGGCACGTTTGGTTTGAAGTCGTCGTTCACAAATTTTCCAAGTGTTTCCAAAAAGTCTGCCATTCTACTTCTTGCTTTGATGTAAAGTGGATCTCTTTCCATATTCAAGAATAATGCTATTTGATCTAACATACGCAATTTATAATCAAAGAATGGATAATTCAGAAGTAACTTTTTAAAGACTTCTTCCTTGTGTTTCTTTGATGTTTTAAAGTTATTGACTGTATCCAAATTTCGTTGTAACTCAAACATATATCTTCCATAACCCACATAAATATCATGTAAATTATAAAATTTGTCAAACATTTTCATCCAATTAATAAAATCCCCCTTTCTTATTACTCTTTCTAAACGAAAATTAACAACGAAAGTTGACATTTCTGATTCAATATTCTTTAGTTGATCAAACGTCTTAAACAAATCTAATGTGAACAACTTTGGAATTTGTTTGAATAACAATTTGCTCTTCACAAGTTCAATTAAAAAGGCAGTGTTCATTTCAGCAAATGTATTAAAAATGTCGTATATTGAATCATCAATTTGAAATATTGTATCAACAAAAAAATGTTGATGAGGTTGTCCAAAAGAATGTAATGAAAAGAATATCAATAATACAACAATCATAATTAATATTTAGTTTATGTATTAAATTTAACAATCAAATCACATTTTTATTAAAATTAACTGAATTGTAGAGTTGTATTTGCATTAACAATCTTAAATTTATCTCAAAATATTTTACTATGTTTGATTTCTTAAATTTAGATGAAATTTTTGTTTATCCACATTTTTATTATACTAACTTTTGAACAATATAGTCAGTCTGAAAACGTTGTCCGCTCTCCAACGTTGTCCAGGCATTTTTGGACCATCAAAACTGGAATATTTCGGGAAACAATTCGAAACATTCCCAAAACATTGTTTCATAATTTTTACCGGGATTTGATCGTTTTTACCGAATTCCCAAATTTTTCAACATATTTTGTGTAAAATTTTGCCAAATGGACAACGTTTTTAGACAGACTTTAGTTTGAATAAATTAAATTGTTTTGTTTTTTTAATGTTAAAATAAAATCACATGTATCAATGCATAAATATAAACATTAAAACAATACGTTTAATTTATCGTTTCTTATTTGTTTGCGCGTTACAAGTCGATATTTAAAAGATTTAAATTGTAACATTCTTTTATTAATAATCAAATATTCGAGTTCTGATTTGATATTTCATTTTTACACACCAAAAGTTTTTATGTTTGATTTTAATTGATTTTACTGAATAATATTGTAACAGTAAAAGTATGATATCTTGTTTTAATATTATTAAAACGTTATTAATAAGTTACTTTTGGATATTTTCATTGTTTAAGTTGAAATCAAGTGTTTTGTTAGACAAAAACAGTAATTTATTTATATTTGATTTTTTATTATTTATTTTTTGTGTGAATGATTGAAAATGCTTTTTATAGAATTACAATTCAAATCAATGGTAATCGATTATCACTTTAATCATTTTTTGTAATAGGTGAAAAAGAATGTTCATTATCTCTTCTGAGTTCTTGAGGTTTTGGTATGGGAGGTGAAACTTCTTGGGTTTTTTGTATTTCTCTTTGTGTATCACCTTCTGTTGGAAGAAGTGACATTCTTCTCGGTTTTGGTGGAGGAGTTTGTTCTTGCATTTGAAGAGAAGATCTTTTTGGTTTTGGGGGAGGTAAGGTTGTATCTTTTGATTCTAGTTCTTTAGGCTTTGGTATGGGAGGTGGAGGTACTTCTTGTATTTCTTTTTGTTCAATTTCTTCCGTTGGTACAAGTGACATTCTTCTTGGTTTTGGTGGAGGTGGATTTTCCAGAGATCCAAGTGACATGCTTCTTGCTCGTATTTGGGTTTCCGAAGGTTCAATTGTGAAAGATCCTCTTCTTGTTGTTGGAGTTTTTCTTTCTGTTGGATGTCTTTCTGGTTCATTAACCAAATGTGGGTTTTTTATTACTTCTTGAAGTGTTTTAAAATGACCTGTATATGTTAGTTCTGGTCTTTTTGGTGCTTCTTCATGATGAGGGCTTTGTAATTTTGGTAAGAACGTATGAGGAGATAATGTATCTTCACGCCAATCACTGTCCATGTTTGCAGCAACTGTTTCTTTAAAGTCTGCCATCCTCGTGATTGCTCTAATGTACTCTGGCCTTCTGAAAGTTTTTGTTAATTGAGCAAGTTTCTTGATAATATCAATACGAATTTCAAATAGATTGATATCAAGGAGAAGTCTTCTTTGATATTCTTCTTTGTTATAATTTTTTACTTTCTTTGTCATTTGAATGTTTTCAAGATTGGTCCTCAATTCGTATACATATCTTCCATATGATTTTTCAATGTCATGGGTATTGTATATTAGATCAATTAAAAAAACCATTTCAGGCATTCTGTTGTTGATACGGTTTTGGTCTTTTGGATTTTATCAATAAAACTAAACAACTGCTCTTCCCCTTGTTTTATATGTTCTGTTGTCTTCCACAAATCTTTTGTAAACAGTTGTTCTCGGCCTTTATACAATTGGATGTCATTTCCAAGTCTGTAAATGTAACTGTCCATCAACCGATGGTGTTTTGGTAATAACTCTCTAAATGAAAGAGGAACTAAATAAGCATTATGGGTGACTGAACTTGGCTGACATTTCACACAAGAAACTATAGCAAACACTAAAAGTAATAACATGATATTTAAAGTTGAATTAATCACATTTTGTATTCCAATTTACAAAAGATCCAATTTAAGTGTTTGGCAGTTAAAACATTTTTTGAACGAAAATTAAAAAAAAATATTACCACTCATCGTCACTTTTTTCTTTTTTATCTTCCTTGTTTCCTTTTTGTTTTGAGAACGAAAAGACTCTTTTTAATTTCTTTATCGAGCCCCTTTGTTTTGGTTTTTCTTTTTGAGTTTCAAGACTTAACGAATGTCGTCTCATCTGGTCTCTTTCAAATTCTTTTGGTGTTTTTAAAGAACTAGCCCTTTGTCTATGTTCTTCTACTGTTTGGCTTGGAACTTTAAAAGAACTCCTTCTTTGCCAAATATCAGTATTTGTTGTTTCATCTTCTCCTTTTTGATTTACATCAGAAGAATCTTTTTCATTGGATTTTGCTTTTTCGTCTTGGTATCCACTTAAGGACAACTTGTCTCCTCGTTTTTCTGGATAAGTTTTATATTTTACTTGAATTTCTTTTGGTGTAATCGGTACTCCAACAATTGGGGTGTTTGGACGTTGTTTGTCAATTTTAATCACTTGAGGTGTTTGTGTGATTTTAAAAGTTTCCCCAAAACTGTCCCTTCTCTCAAGCGGATTCTTCGAACGTTGATCATCTTTGTTTTGTTCATTTCCATCTATTCTTGTCAAGTCGGCAAGAGTTACTGTTCTTTTTAGTGGAGATGTTTGTGTATCATCATTTTCATCATTTTCTGTACTTTGTGGCATTACATTTTGTTCTACCTTTTTGTCCTTATCTTGTTCTATTTGTTGATTGACTTCACCTTCTTTCAATTTAAGAGCTTCGAGTTGTTGTTGGAGATTTGGTACAGAAGTTGTAAGTTTGTTCTGATCTTGTGTTTCTTCTTCCTTTTTGTGTCCTTCTCCTTTTCTTTGAGCAGTCATTTGTGGTTTGCTATTTTTTCTTGGTTTTATTTTAACAGTAGATTGGAATTTGTCGACCTTTTCATGAGGTATCTCTCTTCCTCTTTGACTGAGAGGCAAAAACTTATCTCTTACAACCGGATCTCTATGTTCTTTGGGATGTTTTTCGGGTTTTTGAAGAAGATCTGGATGTTCATTTAATTCCTGCTTACTTAATCTATGCGAGTACGATTGTAATTCAGGTACATCAGGATTAAGACCATCATTCATATTCTGGAGTTTCGGTAGAATATGAGCTGACTTTAGTTTATCCCTTTTAATTTCAGGATCTAAAATGGTTTCAAGTGTAAAAATGAAATCAGTGAACCTACTATGAGCCTTTAAGAATGTGGCACTCTTTTGCATATTAACGAGATAGGCCAAGTTACCCAAAACTTGTAGTTTCAATCGGTAATAGTCCAAATCAAGTTCTAACATTGCCAGAATTTTGTATTTTATATTTTTATTTGTTGCAACTAAATTTCGAATATCAGTAAAATCAAGACGTCTGTCTCCTTTCATGTAAAAAATTTCTTCAAGGTTATTGGTTAATTGATACATGTATTTTCCATGAGGTGCATCAATGTTATGAAGATTATATATTGTAAGGATATTCTCTAACCATCTTTCCACTTCGGGTTTTGTCACAAAACCATTTTTATTGATTTCAAATAATAAAAGAGAAGACTTCCTTTCTTCTTCTTTTAACAATTCAACAGTTTTGGATAAATCCTCGGTAAAAAGAATAGGGTATCGTGAGTAATATTGAGAATTAATTTCAAGTTGTTTAATAAACGCAGATGTTTTAATGACAAAATTTCGGAGTAAATCAACCAAGTGTTTGTCGAGTTTTATTTGTTTTTCTGATTCTTCAGTTGGCGCACAAAGTGTATGAGTGATGAATACAAACAAAAGAATCATTATATTGTATTTGAAGTTTGACAATATTATTTAAATTTAAGTAAATTGGAAGTTTGGTTTGATGTTGACTTGTCGTATCAACATTACTCAATAAACCTACCAACATATCAAAAAATGTTTGTTTTATTTAAATAAAGTCCGTTTTTTATTTTTATTTTTATTTATTATTCATGTGGTCGTTTCAACATTCTGTGTTTTATAATTGTTTCAACCCCAAATTTATATAACACGTTAAAAATTTACGTTGAATGTTATGTTATGTTATTGTTATTGATATTGATATTTTATTTATCTTTTTCTCTTTATTGTTTGAAACAAACATAATCACTTTTTTCAAGTTACTTTAGTCGCTATCACTATCACTATCTCTCTTAGTTCGGTGCATTTTCTCTTTTATTTTACCCAATAAATGTCTTCTTTTACTCTTTTGTACCGTCTCAGGTGTCTTATCAACACCAAATCCGGCTTCTGTCTGTTTTATTAATTCATCAACCCCACTTTCTTCATCACTTCCATGGTGTACTATTTCTTTCATTTCTATAAATACAGGTTGTTTTGTTGTTGTTGGACTTTTTGGTGGTTCTTCCTGGTAGTCTTGGAAATTGTTTTGTCTCAGAAGAGCTTTTCTTTTTGGTTTTGGAGGAGGTATTCTGTGGCCGTTTTTATCGACCGGATAATTATCATACAAATGTTGTTCATCTTTAGGTTCACTCAAGCTTTTTCTTTGTGGTTTTGGTGGAGGTATTTTAGGTATACTTTCAGTGTAACTTTCTTTTTCTCCACTAACAGAAGAAATACTGTCTTGTCTAACTAATGGTCTTCTTTTTACACCAGTTTCTCTATCGAGTGGTCTTTCTGGACTTCTCATTACAGGTGTTTGTCTTCTCAAAGTTCTTTTTTGATTCATCATTGGTGGTTCTACAATATCTTCACGGGGAGATGGACTTTCTTTATCAACGCCTTCTTTGGGAGTATAAATAGGTCTTCTCTCATCACTCTGTCCTTTTGTTCTAATCAAAGGTGGATGACTTCTTCTTTCGACTGGAATTTGTCTTTTAAGTGGTTTACTTGGTTTTGGAGAACCAAAAGATGGGGTTGGTCTTTTGAGTTCTTCTTGAGTCAATGGTCTCCATCCAGGCTCTACTTCTCGTTTTTCATCTGGATGTTTTGGAGGTGGAATTTCTATTCCAGGATTTTTGATCATTTCCGTCACAGTCATCATATGTCTTTTATTTTTAGGTTCAGGCGCATTTAACGTGCTTGTTCCGTCTTCAACTCTTGGGAGAAGTCTGCTATGGTCTGGTTTTTGGAAACGACGTTGTGGACTAACGAATTTGCCAAGTGTTTCAATGAAGTCTCCAAATTTGTTATTTGCTTTCAAAAATACTGGTTTTCTGTTTAAGTGCATTAATTGAGCCAATTGTTGCATAACTTTGTGTTTGTTGTCGAAGAAATTTATAGAAAGTAGAAGTCTTTTGACAATATCTTGTTTATCATCGTCTTCAATTTCTAATGACATCATCACGTTTTCAATATTTTCTTTAAGCAATAAAAGGTACCTTCCATATCCATTATCAGTGTTTGCTGTGTTGTAAGTTGTTGAAAATTTTGATAGCCATTTTTCACAATCATTTTTTGTTATAATACCCTTTGTATAAATATCACTTATAAAATGGAACATTTCACTTTCTAAATCTTTGAGCTCATTAACCAATTTCCATAAATTGGGCGAAAACCAATTTTCACGATCTTTAAAAAACTCTCTATGGTGATTAAGAAGTACAATAAATTCGGTGTAATCTTTGAAGAATTGTTTGAATTTTTGTCTGGATTCTTCATCTAAAGTTACTGTTTCTTGGTTGGAAGCTCCAGGCTGTCCAAAGACTTGTACAAACAATAGAATTACAATGAAAGTGATAGTCATACACAATAAGTTTTGTAGTTTTTGTAAATTGTTTAAAAAACAATACAACTACCATTTCAAAAAATATATCATTTTAAAACCAGTGTACTTATAATTCGAATAGTTAGGATTTATCCATAATTGAAAACAAATTAAATGAATATTTCATATTTTATAAAAACAAAAGATAAAGACAACCACAAAAAACATAACACGAATTATTAAAATGTGATAAACATCCAATTTTTATTTTTTGAAAAAAAAAATAAAAAAAAACTTTTTTATTATATAATTTATTACAAAATAGTCATTAAAAAATTAACTTAGTGATGTGTTTTAATCTTTTTAAGTATTAACACTTCCAATGACTATAACCTTTTTTATAATTCTTGTTTTTTAATCTTTTTTATTTTTTCGTGTGACTTGATTTTTACATTAAAAATAGACAATTTTTTTGTTATGTTAAATTTATTTTTTTTTGAAAAATCACCAATATAATAAAGTGTTGATAAAAATTTTTTATTTTAGATGAAAATATCAACTTTAACCTTAAGAAGTGAAAACTGGATAATTTATATCCTTGATTTTTTTACTTAAAATAAGTCACTTTTTTTTATTTTTGTATTTGAACTAAAAAGATCTTAAATTAAGAACTGCGTGTCACAAACCAATTTAAATAATGAAAAATTGATAAAAATCGAAACGCTCTCATGATAATTTATGTGTATGTCTTGTAACAGCAAGTGTTGACTATTTTGAACACATTGAAAACAGGAAACATGGGTCTGTAAAGACCAGCAGTTTGCGCGAAAACTAATCGATTTCGTGTTTTGAATTTATTTTTGATTATTCTAAAAATAAATTATGATCTTGATAAATCTTATCCAGATTTCACCTTCCCACAAAAAAAGTTGATTCAGTTGACTTGCTAAGGTTAATATCATTTGCATTATTTAAAAAAAATTCTATATCATTAAATTTATAGAATTGAATAAACATGTTTTGTTTACACATTTTTGATTATAAAATGACTAAAATTATTATCTATTACTATAAATAGGACAACATACAATGTTAAAATACGATATTAAAACAATAAACAAATGAATAATAATTGGTTTAAAAGTTATTCTTTTTTAAAATGCCTTCTTTTAGACTTTTTGTCTTCTTTTTTCTCTTTTGGTCTAACAACCATTTCTGCTCCTTCTTTTGGTTTTTCTGCTGGTTTTGTTTCTTCGGGTTGTTGAACAGGCTGTTCCACAACTTCTCGTGACTGAGGTTTATGAAACACTTTGCCTAAACTTTTTACAAAAGAACTCTTAATTCTCTTCAAAACATTCTTTTTGCCTCCTAAAGTAAACAATGATGCGGATCGTTGAAGTTTTGGTTCTGTTTGTTCCTTTTTGAGTTCTCTCAAATCCATCATGGATATTGATTTCTTTTTTGATTGACGTTCTTTAAGTCTCACCACTTTTTGTAAATCTGTATCATCAAAACTTTTAAGTTTTTGAGGTACTTTTTTTACTTTTGATTTTTTTTGTTCTTCTAACGCTTTGATAAATTCTTCTTGAACTTCTGACTTTGGAAGAAGGAATTGTGGAGAATGTTCTCGTTTTTCTTTTAAGACATAAGCGCCAAGTGTTTCAGCCAAGTTAGCTGATTTTGAATATGCCTTTAAATACAGTGGAATTCTATCCATTTTGAGGAAATTAGCCAACTCTTTCAAAACAACAAGTAATGTGTCGAAAAATGGAATATCCAACATGAGAATATTAACCAAAAGTAATTTCTTTTTATCTGTGAGTCCTTTAATTTTTTTGAGTGAAGCAATATTGGTTTTCAATTCAAGAAAATACCTTGCAAACCACACATTTGTGTCATGAAGATTAAATTCTTTGTCTATCAGAGTTAGTAGAGATACAAATTGATTTTTGGAAACCGATTTTTTATCAACCATATCACTATATTTTTCAATAAACTGTGCAACTAGTTCTTTTATTCCATTTAATATTTCGGGAAGTGATTTTGAAAAAACATGTCTGTGTTCTGTCATTGTGGTGATCGAAGTTTCAAAAGTATTGTAAAACCAGTTAGCTCGGTCAAGATGTTTATCAATTATTTCTATCAATTTTGGAGTTAACTCAAAACTTGCATCATCTTTACTTGGTTGTTCTGCTGTTTCGGTTGGATTAACTGATTGAACATGTGAAATAATCAATAAAACAATCACTATTTTGGCTGTAATCATAATGCCAAAACATTTTCAGATTTTAACGTATTTTGATGTTAATAATTAGAAACGAATCAAAACCATTTTTTATGAAATAACTTAAATTATTTTTGTTTTTAACACAAATTATTTTTTTCAAAAAACACAAAATTATATATATTTTTTAATTACAATTTTTAATCGTTTTAAAATTTGAAGTCATTTGGATTTGGTTAAAACATAATAAAGTCTTTGATTTCGTAAAAGATATTTTAAAAATAAATTAAGATTTAATTGTAAATAAATGTTCAATTTCATTTTAAAATTACAATTCAATATTAAATGAATTATAATAATCAAAACAAATTTTTATTTGTGTTCTTTACTTTTTGTTTCTTGTTGTTCACTCTTTTCATCTTTTAATGGAGTTGTTGTTGGTGGTTGAAGTGTTTGTGTTTGTGTTGGTGTTGATTCGGGTTGAATAATCAATTGTTCTGATGATGGTTTTGGTATATTGGGTGAAGCTGCTCCAGTATGTTGGACGCTCTTTTCTTCGTTTTGCTTATTCATATCTCCAACTTTTTGATGTTCATGTTGTTGTTTAGGTCTGTAAGGAGGAATTACAAATTGAGGAGCAACAGCTCTTTGTCGTATCACTTTTCTTCTTACCACGGGTGTTCCATGAATTTGAGGAGGCTGTAATATTTGAGGAATTGGTCTTATCAATGTTTGTTCTGCAACGTGTGGTGTTTGTGGAGTTCCCGGTGTTGGTTTTGTAGCAGTAGCTTGTTGTACATATCTTCCTCTTTCTCTCTGTTGTTTAATCAGTGCTTTTCTTTCTTGGTGAGTAGTTGGCTTTAATTCGACTTTTTGATGTTGTTTTTCTTCTTCTTGTTTTTGTTGTTGCACTTTTGGTTTTGCGCCTTGAGCAAGTGCTTGTTCTTCTGTTGGTTTTGGTGTTTTTGGTCTTAAAGGTGGCAACAATGGCAATTTGATGTCTTTGCCTTTTTCGGTCATCATAAACCGCTGTTCAGCTATCATTTCTGCAAGTGACTTCCGAGGTGCCTTTTTCGTTGGCGGCTGTTCTACTTTAGGTATATCTTGTGTTTTTGGAAGTAAGTATTTTTGCTCAGGTTTTACAACTTCTTCTTCGTCAACAAATGTGTTTAATGTCGTTGCGAAATCAGCAAATCTATTGTGTGCACGTAGGAATTGAGGCAGTTTGTTAAGTTTTAATAACTTACAAAAATAAACAATGAATTTTGCTTTAGCCTCATAAAATTTGGGTTTGAGGTACAAAGCCATTTGAAAAAATACTTTTCCTTTTATGTTAAGTTTTGTTGTTGATTTCACTTTACTTAAATTTCGTTTTATTTCAAACATGTACCTCCCATAACTCTTTTCAGTGTTGTGTAAGTTATATGTTTTTTCTATTAATTCCAACCATTCTATATATTTATTTTTGTCGACTTTCCCTTCTTCTGCACATTTAATCAAAAATTCTAACATCTCTTCTTCTGTTTCTTTCATTTCAGCAACTGTTTTCCATAAATTTAAAGTGAACATGTCAAAGCCTTGCAAATAATTCTTTGAATAATCAGCCAACGATCGAATAAATAGTTTATAGTTAGTAATATATTTTTTTAAAGCTTCGAGTATGTCTGTGGGTATAACCGCTTCGTTTGGTTCTTCTTCAGTCTTTTCTGGTTGGGCCAACACAAGAAAAACAATAGCAAAGAAAGTCAACATAATAATTTTATAATTTTAATTTCTTTTTCACAACTTGAAAATAACTTCTCAATTTTGGTTAACAATTTTTGAAATGTCAAATAATTTGACATCTTAATAACAAATTTTTATTGACTTCAGTATTTTAGTATAATCATGTCAATAATAAAATAAAACCTTTTTATATCCTATTTTTCACAATTAAAAAAAGACGAATTTTCTATAGTATTTTAATAATATTTATAATTTATTTTCAAAATGATTTTAAATATTATAACAGTTTGCCAAATTTTCACAAATCTTAATGTTCGGCAAAATATGAGAAAGGTAAAAGTTCAGCGAATTAGAATGGTAGTGAAAAAACTATATTTTTTAATTAGCTTGAATTAGATATATTAATTCCCTTAACTATTGAAAAATAAATATTTTAATAAATATTTAACACTTTCACAACCCAAAACTTTTTTTAAGAAGAAAAACAAGTAAAAAGGAAATTGTCCAAATCATTTTTTATTATTTTTTATTCAAAAACCCCTTTATAACCCAAACCGGCCAATAGTCAGTTTTATTTTACTTAAAACATTTAACAAATGAGAACACAATTACCTAAGATTGATCAAAAATAATCTTTTTGGACGAAATTTCATATCGCTTTATTGTGTTTCGACATTACAGTTAAAACGCTAATTAGTCAATCCACTTTATAACAAACAAGTCAAATAGTCACATCAACAAATATGACGACTTTAAAACACCAATATCGTTATAATCAAATGACAATATACTTTTTATATAAAAAACAACCAAATATATTAAACCATCATTAGACCCCATCTTTCTTTTTGATGCTTTGCTCTTGTTTAACACAAAAAACTCAATGTAGCATCAAAAACAGATGAAGTTGTTACTTCACATAACACTTAACACTTCATGTTAAGTGTGACCAAAAAATAAACAATTCAAATTTGAGTTGATTAAAAAATAAATAAAAAATTACAAAAATTTGTTTTGTTTATAAAGGCAAAAAAAGGTTTAGGTAAAAGAAAAAAATAAAAACTTATTATTATTACGTTTCTGTTTTGAACGTGTTAACAAAATAATTTAATATTTAATATTATTTTCAATTGTGATGACTTTATGGGTATTAGAAATAATTCGCCTAAAATTATCTTTACCAAATTTGTTGAATGCCGAAACATAAAATGAACAATTTACAAAAGTTAAATATATAAAAAAATATACTCACTTAATTTGAATAATTGTAATTGAAATATGTAGAAAACACTTTTTGGATATGCTTGTTTTGGTGTTTTATGATTTATGTAATAAGTTGTATTTTTTGAATTGATCAAATAATTGTTGTTCAACTTTGATTTGTCATCTAGCACATCATTTCAACATTTTATTGTTGTTAATCATAAATTTACGACCGTTATTTTATTTAACATGGTCAAATTTGACAATAACTTGTTTTAACGTTTAACATTGTTTCAATATTGAAACAATGTTAAACTTAACATAAATCATTTTATGTTAAGTTTTTAACAACATTTAAATTAATGTTTAACCCTCAAACATAAAAACTATTGTTTATATTTTATGAATACATTTTGTGAGCATAAAGAAAAACCTGAAATTGTTGCAAAATGTGAAATTATACCAATATTTGAATTATAATTTAAAGTTGGGTTTTATGTTACAATACTACAATGTAAAAACACCTTTTATTTTTTGAAGACTTTTTTGAAATGTGGTTGTTAATGGTAAACCTTTTATGCGAGTTGTTGTTATAAAATCAAAATTAAAAATCAAATGATGATGTCTTTATTTGACTTTTTCATTGATATTTTAATCTTATAAAACATCTTTAAATGTGTGTTGTTAGTAAATAATAATACAACAGTTAAAAATAATTATATATAATATCTCGTTTATATTAATTATCAACAAATTGTTGTTTAAACATAATTGGGTTTATTGATGTAGTTACATTTATAAAGTGATCACAATAGTTTAAAATTGTATTTTTTGTTGTTTCAACAAAATGGTGTGGTAATTCCCAAATGTAACAATCAATAATCAAAAATATATTGTCATACACAACTGTTATTCAGATGTAAATATATTCAACAATTTTATTTGGTTTCAAAACTTTATATTATAAGTAAATTATTGATTTGAAATTTTTATTGTGTTGACTAATTGGTGTGTGAATAATTGAAAACGCTGTTATTTATTGGTTGGGTTAACCATTATTTAACACAATATGATTATAAAAAATATTTACAATTTTTATTCTGAATTGAAACAAACTTTATGTGACAATAAAAGAGTTTTTTGTAAACAGTTTTTCAAATTGTTAGCGGTGTTATAAAAAACATTAAAATTAATTGTCAAGATTATATTCTGGATAATAGCATTTGTCGTGTTACTTTAATTTAAAAGTACAGTTGCTATTTTCGATGATAATTTTACGATCACAATTAAACTTTAATAATCAACAATGATTGTACATTAACAAATCAATTAATCAAAAAAAATTCCATTTAACAATCTTTGTTATACAATAATCATTTATGGATAATGATTTTCTTTGTTTTTAAATTACAATCAAAGCAAAAAATGTATATTTATTAAATTAATGTCGTTTTGTCAAGTAATTTGTATTAGTAATCACTTGTAAGTTTTTTTGTATAAAACCTTTTATATTGTTCTGTTAATTGTTTTCCATTTTATAAAAATTATCTAACAGTGTATTAATTCATAAAACTTATGATTGAAATATTTTGTGTTGATTTTTAAAGGAAATAGTGTTAATTTTAAACAATTGTTAAGACTGATATTTTACGTTTTATGTTGTTGTGTGTAAACTTAATTTCAAATAAAATCGATTTTATTTTGATTTGTGAAACATGTTTATCAAAAACACAACAAATCGAAATTACTTTTTGATTACCTTTCATTTTTATCAAAAAAATAAATTATGTATAGTTTGTTTTTTAATAACTAAATAATTAAAAAAATTATGGCATTTTTCTATTTTTTATTAATTTTTATAGTTGTTTTTTGATTCTGATTTATTTAAAATAATAATTTAATTTTTGAGAAAGTGCAAAGTTTGGCGAACTTTGCACTTTCTCAAATATTTGGTAAAACGCCATTAGTACATGTTCAACAATTATTATTAAAATAGTTCTGGCACATATATCAGAAACATAAAAAAGTAATTATTGGGGACCGTCCTTTGTCACCACCACCTCTTATAATAGAACAATTTCATATATAACATTTATATTTTTTTTTGTTTTTCAAAATAATAAAAAAATAATAACAATTTTCTGATGTACTTCCCATAACTGTAGTTTTTTATTTTATTAAATTAACAAAAAAATAAATTAATTTAATTATCATTGTAGTTTCAAATTTTCATTGTTGAAAGTTTGTATTTGTACAAAAGAATTTATTGTGACTCCATCCCATACATTTTAAGCATCTATTTGAACAATTTTGCTTGTTGTGACCAACAACATTACACAAACTACACTTCCTTATTTGTTTTATCCCAAAACCTCCCTTTCTTGTACGATGTGGTTTTGTTGCATTGTTCTTTTCCACTCTATCGACTAATACTCGTGGTCTTTCTCCAATTTGGTGTTGTGTTTTTGGATCCCTGATGTTCACCTTTGTGTGATGAGCCAAATTTGTAACAGTATAAGATGTTTCACTACTAACGACTGTTGTGTGTATTTCGTTGGGTGATGCTTTACATTTTTCACTTGGATCTCGACATTTTTCTAAAAACGAACGTAGTCTGTCCTTAAAAAAAAGCTGCTTTTTATCGCCGGCTCCACTTCTTTAAGACGATAATGAAGATCATTGTGGTCACATAAAGAGTCAGAAAAGCTTTCATGGCGAACACCGATCGTGTGTGTTGTCTTTTTGTATAAATTTCCTATTAGCCTTTCTCTTGAAAAAGCAAGAAGTGGGAAAGGAAAAATTGAAAATTCGACATACAATTTGGCCATATGAATACATGGAACATTGGTCGTTTGATAAGCTTTACACTCACACCAAGTTGTCGTACAAGGTTGTTGAGTTAGACACGCCACAAGCTCATTAGAATGTTTATACATATTACAAAGAATCAAAAACACCACAACTAAGAAAGTGAAGTATAGTTGGTGGTATTATTAAAAGTGTGGTTGTAGTGTCTTGAAATATTTCTCCTTGCAAGTTGGTATCACAGTTTCGACATTGACAAACAACAGTTTTGATAATTTCATCCAGAGGAGTTTCTCTTGATCCTGTTATCAACTTTATGAGTCCGAAAAAAAACCTTCAATACGATTAGTTGTACGATCCCCCTGTTTTTGATCGAACTTCAGATGGCAACCATTTGTTTTCTTGTCTTATTAAATTCTCAATGACTCTTATTTTATCATTTTTGTTAATTTTAACTTTCCCCTTTCTTCTGTCTTCTTTTGTTTCTCCGATAATTTCCAAAAATATTTCGGTATCCTCAACGAGTAAATCACCCGTTAAATATTCCGAATCTGATATGGCTTTTTGAATTCTTTCTCGTTGTTCTTGATTCATTTCATACCCAGTCAGTTCAATCAACTTTGAGATAAAGTCAACTTCGCTTATTTTACCGTCATTCATTAAATAAAAATCATTTACTATTTTTGTATTTTTCCAAACGCCACTTGTAAATCCCTTCTTATATGTCTCACACAATGAAAGATAGAAATTCCGTTAAATGATGTCTCCAATGCTTTTGTTTGAGAAAAGCAATGATCACAGTAGACTGAAGTTAAATTCACTTTTTTGCTTTTCAAAAACTCAAACAAATCAATGAACGATTCCGTAGTGCGAGTTCTAAGTATAGAGAAAAACAACACCTTTGTTTTGTTGTGAACATCACCGAATACACCAATAACAAGAGGGAAATTAAAAGTGTTTGTTGCAGCAGTATCATCAATAAAGACAAGTGGAGGTATCGAGTTAATATTTCTCGTATTAAGGCAATAACAATATTCAAATCTTCCAGTATCATCTTTGGTTATGTGTGTGGATATATCCCCCAGTGTATTACAATAATCTATTAAACAACTCGCTTCTTCGTAATTCCTTCTGTCATTCTCAGCTTTCCCAATATTTTGAATCCGCTTGGTATTTGCAACAACATCAAGATTAACTCTAACTTTTGCGGGTTTTTCACCCATTGCCAACATGATGTTATGGTATGCATTTGTTCTTCATTAAAGTAATATTTGGATCTTGGTGGTAAATATTCAAATGTGTGATTGTGTTTATTGGTAATAATTATATGAGAGATTGAAGTTTTGTCTTGAGTCGAAACAATTCTCAAATTGCTTGAACAATTTTTAAAAAAAACAACCAAATTTTTGAACGTTTTTAGTTGAGTCGGTGTGAAGCGCTGTATATAATGCACATTGAAGATTACCAGCGGTAAACCTTGTTGCGTTATTCACCCTCTGAGTTATCGTTTTTGCATCATAAACAAGTCTTTTGAGACCGTCAACAACACAAATTGGAGTTTCAACAGTCCCATTTGGATCATTATCATTATAAATGATCGTGTTTTCAATTTCCACGTGTTTTTATTGTTCTGGATATATTAGATTATTAACTTTAATTTAACCAGAAAATCAAAAGGGTTGATACATTTATTATATTTTATTAGACTATAATATATATGTTTATCACATTTCGAAATTGTGTTCTATAAAAAAATAACATAAAAAACTACAGTTATGGGAAGTACATCAGAAAATTGTTATTATTTTTTTATTATTTTGAAAAACAAAAAAATATAAATGTTATATATGAAAATGTTCTATTTTAAGAGGTGGTGGTGGCAAAGGACGGTCCCTAATTATTGTTGTAAAACTGAAATGATAAATTTGATATCATTTATAATTGTTGTTATATAATATATTTTAAATGTGTTTTTTAAATATAAAATAATAAATAATTACTGTTTAATCGAACAATAATTAAATTAATGTTTTTTTTTGAATTCTATTTGTTCACTCGTCAATAATTTCAAAAATAGTATGTTTACATTTTCTTTTATAAATAATTATCACCTCTTATACAATACTGTTACATAGTTGATCAGATTATAAGTGATATTTTGGGTTATCTCTCCAGCATCCCTAAACATTTTTTTATAATGGAATGTCAAGTCTGTTAAAATTAGTTTTCTTGTGGATTATAATGCTTCAAAATACATTTTTTGATAAAACAAGAATTGATTAAATTAAATGAATTGACCAATAAATTATCATGATTTAAGTTGACGTAGTTATTCTTTTTGTTAATATTTTTCATATTATAGGGGTGTGATAAAGTGGTTGTAAATGATAAACCCCTTGTCGATTTTGGTAGATCTTCCATTCGAACCAAATGTAAAACATAATTCATTTATTTTTTGTTATTTTGTCTGCTTAAAAACCCTGGTTCACTTTGTTTTTTGCACACTTTTTGGAACAGCTTTGAGAATTTAAGACTTGAGTTATTTTTATTTTCATTTTTTTATCCAATCAGACAAAAGACATTTTGGAATGGATTTTCGTTGTTTTTCGTT
>NW_004440169.1:105872-119498 GCF_000330505.1 Entamoeba invadens IP1
TTTTTTATTTGAAAACTTTGACATTTTCCAAATTGAACATTTTGGTTTTTATCATTTATTGTTATATGAATTAATACTGTAAAAAACGTTTTTTTATAAAAATTAGTTTTGATTCTTTATAATTCAGTTTGTTTTTTTTTGTCTTTTTTTTAATTCCAGTTTCAGATTTTTGAATTCCATTCATTCCTATTAAACTTCCATTTGTATTTTTAACAATTCTTTTTATTTCATCAATTTCCACATTTTCGGGACAATTACACTCATTTTTTGTCGTTTCTTTCTATCTCGCAAACTTTCTCAAGTACATTTTTAAAGTTTCTTGTCTCTCAATTTAATTTCTTTTCGTTTCAAAAAATCAAAAAAATCCAACCACAACAAAAATATTGTATTTAAACAAAAATAAATATATATTCATGTGTCTCTTAAATATGATGAGTGAGAACAAGTTGTACGATCTCGGTACATCAAAAACTCTCCCAAACCAAGGGAAAGCACTGTCTCAAATGTGTAGCCGATACATCCATTTATACCACCTCTTCAACTTACACACCAGAGAGGAAGACCAAAAACAAGCACCAGAATTATTACTGAAAAACGATTATATGTGAGGGTCTCCCTCATTGCCAAAAGAAAATTAATATCCGAATTTAGAATACATGGAGATGACGAAAGCCCAACGTATTATTCAACTACTATTGGTATAAATATTGTTAACATCAACAAAGTTTTTAGTCTACTCATAAAAAGTCAAATCATTTTTTAGAGAATCATTTTAAAAGAAAGTCTAGAATTGAGCCATTTCGAAAATTAGTCACAACAGTATATGAATGTGATTCAACACTATTAATAACCAAAGTCAGAAGTGTGGCTCGAACTGCAATAGAAATAAAGAACACCACATGTATTGAACAAGTCGAAGACATCAATGAAAAAAATCAAAAATTTTAAATAACATGGCGAATATACCACAAAAAGGAGTAGAAGAAACCTGCCTTTTTAATGATTTCGTTCAACACACTCTCCACTTAAACTTTTCTTTGATTCATCAGAGGAGACTCATGAGATGAAAACACTCGAACAATACCAGTTCTGAGCTTCAAAATAGAAATGAAAGGAGATGTTCTTGCTGATACAGAGTAAATTTGTTTCATAAAAGCGTCATTTTTTCAGTTACGATTTTGTGAAAAATATGAATATAATTAAAAATAATTTAAAGTACTTTGGTCATTTGTCTTGCAATATTTTTATTTTTTTTTCTTGTGCACAATTTCAACCGTTCACTATAACTTTCAACTTACTTGTTAATATTTTTGATGTATTTTTTACAAACAACATGACACTCTATAAAATGTTTTCATTACTTGTATAATCTATTTATTATTTTTTATTTCAAATATTACTACAAATGCTCAATTAGATTTAAGTCACAACTCAGAGCTGGCCAATTTTTAATGATAAAACATTTTTATTATTCAAAAACTAAAGTGTACAGTAAAAACTTTAAAGAGCGGCTAATGAGGTAATTTTGTTTTTTTTTCAAAAGTGGGCATTTTAAGCCAATCAAACCTTAATTACCACTATTTAAAAAACTTTATTTTTAGTTTCATCTAAAAATACCATCTTTTCAGAGAATCCACTTTTTAAAAGTACCGTTTTTGAAAAGTTTTACTGTATTTTGATTTGTGCACACTAGCGTTGTATTTCATATTTTTTTCTTACTTATGATTTCGTTTTAATTATTTCATTTTAATTATTGTATTGCTTTTATAACGTTTTGATTATTATGGAGGTTTAATTCTAAATTGATTAACACTTAAGAATATTGTATTGTTTTGTAATTTCTATATTGATACACATCTTTATATTTTGCATTTTATATTTTATTAAGCCAATAATTGTTTGATTTTGTCAAAATTTCTCTAGTTATCTAATTTATATCAACACATTTATTTTCAAAATAAATAGAAAGATACAACTTTTTAGGTATAATATTGTTTGAAGATCGATGTTTTTTCAAGTAATTCACTCCAACAATAATTGTTTACAAACTGACACATCATGATATCATGAAGACTTAAAACGTTAACTTATTATTTTTTCAAATTTGTTTATTTTATCATCTGTAATTAATTAAAATACCAATTTATAATTCAACTAAATTGTAATGATCAACAAATTTACTCGATATTAACAATTAATCAAATTACTTTATTAAATTAGACTGAATTACGTCAATTATATCCAAAACGTATTTTAATATAAATAATGAAATACATTTTACTCAATCTTTTAATCATAATAAAAATGTGAAACGATTGTTTTTATTTTTTAGTGTTAAAAATGATTTTCTTTGTTTCTAAAAATAGTAAAAATAATGACGATTTTATGGATAAGGAAAAATAACAGGGAGATAAAATAAATTTCAAAATAATAAAGAGGTCATACACTTTTTTGTTTCAATTTAACATCAAAAAATTATTTTTTTTCATATAACCACACCTAATAAAAATATATGAAATTTAAATATCTTAGGTAAAAATTGCATTTTTACCTCTAATTGAGGGCAATGACGAATTAATGAAAAGAGTTTAGAACAAAACAAAACGAATTGAAGCAATTAAGAGATTATATAATTTTATTAGAGAAAAGTACAGTTGGGTCTGTGTTGACGAAATTTCATGGCGCGTGTGTTACACTTCGAAGTATGGGTGGAGTGAGAGAAACAAAAAAAATGCTTCATAACGAATGCTAAAGTATGGCTAAGACTGTCAGTGTGTATATGCCATTGACATTCAAGGGATTTCTTATTGTAATATTGTGGCTGGAAAAAACGACAAAGAAATGTTTCAGGCTTAAATGAAGAAACTCATCCTCACTAAAATCAACTTAACATTAAGGTCATATTTTGTATTAACAATTGCAGAATTCATCGGGATTTGGAAGAATTGTTGAAGGGGACACAACACGCAATTGTTTTTAATGCAGCATATAGCCCGGAGTTAAATCCAATTAAAAACGTTTTTGGATTTTGGAAAGCGAGATGTGAGAGGGATATCAGACTGTGGTATTCTCTTGAAGAACTTCTTAACAAAATATCACTTTCGTTTCAGACTACACTCCCAAATGAAGTAATTGGAACAATGGTACACTACAGGACAAAATATAAAGTAAAGCTTTCGCCAGAGATAATCTTTTAATGAATAGTTTGGTTGTAATTTTTGAAACGAAAAGAAATTAAATTGAGAGACAAGAAACTTTAAAAATGTACTTGAGAAAGTTTGCGAGATAGAAAGAAACGACAAAAAATGAGTGTAATTGTCCCGAAAATGTGGAAATTGATGAAATAAAAAGAATTGTTAAAAATACAAATGGAAGTTTAATAGGAATGAATGGAATTCAAAAATCTGAAACTGGAATTAAAAAAAAGACAAAAAAAAACAAACTGAATTATAAAGAATCAAAACTAATTTTTATAAAAAACGTTTTTTACAATAATTTGTAATTTGTAAATATTTGCAGCAAAAAAAACAAATTTGTGTAAAAATTACAGTTAATTAAATTATGTTTAATTATAAAGATTTCTTATATTTTTGAAATTAAATAAGCATTTTATTATATATTAATTATAACAAAAAATAACGTGTTAATAAAAAGATATTTAAAGAGTGGGGAGAAAGTCACACCATAATTCTTTCTGATTCTTTTTACTCAAAAGAACTTTCTTTTTTATTTATAAAATAAATTCAATAAAAACTGTGTTTTTGTTTGATTTTGAAATCGCCTTTATTCAAGTTTTACTATTTTTCTTTATGTTGATTGCAATTATTTTCTTTTTAAAAAAAAATTGAAAAACTTTATAAAAAACTGTGTTTTTAAATACTATTTTAATATGATAAATATATTATAATTTGATATAATAGATTTATCGTGTTTCATTTTAAATCCAAGACAAATTCTATATTATAGTAAAAGACAAATCAAAAACAGAGATATTCCCCAAAAAGCAATTATCTTTTTTAAAGTATATGTATTTGAACATACATATCTCGCATACACAACGTTTAAATCAAATGAAAATTTGAGAATTAAATACTATCATATAATTACAACTTTATTGATATAGCACTTAGTTTTTATTACACAGAATAATATAAAGTAAATCAACATTTGGTCTTTTTTAGACCATATTTGTTTTTACCACTTATCGATATTTAATCACAATTGTATATACAAAACTTTAACAATGCAGTTTTGAATAAATACTTCTTAAAATGTACTATAGTTCAGTTAAAAATTCAAGATATAAACATCTTTTTTAACCATTTATGATTTTTTATATTTTTGAAAAAAATGAAACAACATAATTTAAACACCAAATAAACAACTTTTTTATGATAATTGCTGAATTTTCTTGTTTTTACTAAATAAACAACCCAATTAGAAAACCAAAATATTAAAACTGAAACATGAACAAATTGAATTAATAAATCTTTAAAGCCGTTTTGATTATTATTTCGTTTATTTTGCAAAACAAAAGAAGAGCAAAGAACGAGGACGAGTGGGCAGTGGTGGTGATGGATGGTCTTGGTTCACATTTCAGTGAAGAAGCATCTAAATGGTTCACCGACAACCACGTGGCTGTTTTGAAATTGTTCCCACATTCTTCACACATCACTCAACCACTTGACTTGTCTGTTTTTGGAGTTCAAAACTTTTGTTTCGTTTATAATAATAAAATATAAAAATCAATTATAATAAACTAAACATTAGAAACTTATCCAACTTCCTCAAGTTGATGAAGACTTAAGTTTTGAACCAATTGATTTGCAATCTTTGGACCATGTTTTGGGTACTTAGAACTTAAAAGACGCTAACTGTGCCAAAGGTATAAAGAAGAAAGACATTATAAGGGATCTATAGGAGGGGAGATTGACAAAGGCTGATTTGGTTGAATTCACCAGAAGTTCTTTGTCCAAACAAATAATATCGATCTACGCGTCTTGGGACAAAGCGACTTCTGGTGTTACCATTGTCAACGCGTTTAGAAAGAGTGGGTTCTTCAACACTCAGTGCGTCAAGGGTGGAGAGACTTGCTTGCGCGTCAAGTTCTTTCCAGAAAGACCGAAATTGATGATGACTTTCTTGGGTGAACCGGTGTCATTTGAAAGAGAGATTTGTTGGAAGGAGAAAAGCGGTTGTTGCACACGACATACCGGAGTTCGAAGATGAGTATGAGGACAATGATATTTCCCAAGAAGTTTAATATCGAGAACTTTACCAACATAATTCGACCTCGTTTACTGTTTTTTGATTTTTTTGTTAAAAAGTATAAAACAATTCAAAAATAGTATAATGTATAATTAGTTATTAATCATATAAATATTTTATATTTTTATAATACATATTTAATATATAATAGTTAAATAAAACCCATAATATTTATCTATAAAAGTATTTTAAATTATGAGATAAATCGAATCTGAAGGAGTAATTGAATATTTCTTAAGGTGGGTTTGGTTTAGGATGTTTTCAAAGCAATAATAAAGTTTATAATTTAATATGTAAAGTAAAAAATATATCATTTAGATGATGGTAACTTAATAATAATTGTAGTAATCATAATAGTATACAAAATAATATAAATTTGATAACTTAAAAGACAAATTATATAATAAGAATTGTTATGGGTTGTCTTATAACTATAACTAATTTTATTATAAAATTTAATACAATATACACATTGTTCAATCGTTATTTTGTATTGATATAAATTTGTAATTGTTAGTTAGGAAAAAATGCGCTATTATAGTACTCCATAAAGGTAGTAGAGACTCATCAAAAATAGTAAAACTTGAATCAAGGAGATTTCAAAATCAAACAAAAACACAGTTTTTATTGAATTTATTTTATAAATAAAAAAGAAAGTTCTTTTTAGTAAAAAGAATCAAAAAGAATTATGGTGTGGCTTTTTCCCCTGGTGTGACTTTCTCCCCACTCTTTATTTAAATTCTTTAAATAAAATTTGGTTTAATTTAATTCAAACAATTATTAATTTATATATAATTAACAATTATAATTTTAATTTAATATTTTTGAAAAAATTAAATAGTATAATAATATTATTTATTAAAATATTAATATGTAATTATTGTTTAAATGTATTTAATTAATATTAACAACAGTATTAATGTTGAATATTTAGTATTTCAATAATTTATGTTAAGACATATGACTGGATGAGACCCATCCACTGGATACATGTATCTATTTTTTCTATCCACTGGACAAACCAGTTTCCATGGATGGCAAAAATAAAAATTATATAAATAGATTATTTGTTTTTTTTGTAAACAAAATTTTATTTTGCCTAATTATTTTTTTCAATGTTTATAAAATCAAAAAAAAATATTCAGATGTATTACAAACATTAAAACAATCGTAATTATAAATCAAAAATTATCAAAGTAGATCGTAGTATAAAAAACAATGTACATACTTAAAAAAAAGGCAATCATATTAGATCAAGAAATTATTACAAAAATTAAAATAAAATATCAAACTTATCAAATATCACAATCGTGATTTCCACAACGTTGTATTTGTATCAAAAAACCAATTAATAAACTTTCAAACAAAAAACAACTAAATTGTTTGTTTTTGTTTTTGTTTTTGTTGTATATCAAGTCGTCTATGATATCAATATTGACAATTGTCTGTTGTTTTAGTGTTTTTCTTGGCATTCTGATGTGTACAAATATATCCAACATCAATACAAATGTAAACAACAATACACATTTATTAATAATATTAATAATACTGTAATTATACTTATATTTAGAAATTTACTTAACAATAAACATAAATAACATCCAAGTGATAAATGAAATATCAATATATTACTAAAACATACACAATAGAAAGTATATTAACAATACATGATTAATTTATATAATTTAATTTCTGAATCATTTCAATTGTTTTCAGTTTAAAAAGACAAAAAACATAAAATGTAGTTAAACAACCATATATAACGACACTATCATCTAATTTAAAAAATAAAATTATGATACATTTATACTTGAAATGTGTTTATATGTATAACTAAACTAAGAATATTTTAATTGATGATTCATGATTAAATAATATAACACTTATTAAAAAACAATTTATTAGTTGTTATCATGTATTACATATACAAATTAAATAAAAAAAACTTATTACAGTATTGTATTAAACAGAGAAATCATTTTTTATAACTTAATTATTATAAATAATAATAAAGTATACATATTTAACATACACAAAAAGTTGATAATCCGCTTTTTGAAACATATTGTTTTTAAAGTTATTACTAAAATAATATAATAAAAATAATGCAAATTATCACTTTGTATTGAAAAAGTTTTCATATTGTATATATATACTTTAGTGGTAAACAGTACCAATCATTTTATTATTTAATATCATTTTATATATAAAATCAAAAAGAAGCGGTCATTAAGAAGAAAGTGTTTTAAACATACTTAACTACTATTATTTTGTTGTTTTTTTTATTATTTAATATAAAGTTGTAATTTATACGAAATGTATTATTTTTTGATTTGAGCACAACCAAAATTAAAAGTTTATCTTTTATTTAATTATTTTAAAATATACAGTTTATATATGCTTTATTAGAAACATTAATTAACATTTAACAGACTGCATTTTTAATTATAAATAAAATATATACAGTAATGTCAATACAAATCTAATTGTTGATTTGGATTTTGACTTGTAAAGTAGTTTTCTATTAATTAAATGTGTTGATTTCCCTTAGACTATTGATTGTAATAAATTATGTGTATGTATATGTGAGCCACAAGTCAGAACCTAAAAATATTTTAAATTGTGTTATTCTCTTGATATTGATGTTATATTTTGAATTTTTAGTTTAATGTTTCATGTTTACATATTTAACAATTACCACCTTTTAATTTAAGGCTGATTTTCAAATGAAAGTGTAACAAATAACAGTAAAACCCAATACACCAACTGTTGTTATTAAAATAATAATAATAATATTTAATATGTGCCTCCATCTTAATTGATTGTGATATTTGTGCTTTTATAGAAATACATATATGTACTGTTGTGTTTTGTATTTTGAAAAATAATAAAACAATTGTTAAGAAAAAAAATAATTGTATTTGATGTCTCACTTGAATGTAATTCTCAACAAAATATGTTGAATGATAATTGAAAACCTCCAAATAGTTACACAAAAAATTACATTTATATATACAATATTGTATATCTATTATTAATTGATTTAAACATTTAATCATGTTGATAACTTTGTTTTATAAATAATTAAAACAACAGTTTTCTAAGGGTTAATATAGGTAAAATTTAATTTATTTGTGTGACATTTTTTAAAACAGAAAAAACAATTCATTGTGAATGATTTTATTGTGTAACTTAATAATGTGGTCGTATTTTTTCTTCCGAAACTTTTTGTTCGTAATTACATAAACTGTTTTTCAAAAGTCGGTACTGTCATATTTTTAAAACCTCCTAAAGTCCCGTTTTTTATTTTCGTTTTTTCCTAAAAAAATAAAAAACAAAAAATCGAAAGTACCGACTTTATTTTGAAAAAAATACCAATACCGTTCAATTATTTTCGTACAAATTCGGGAAAATGTTGGAATATTAGCCAGCCTTTTCCAAAAAAAACCCGATCCCGTTATTTGATTTGACCTCAACTCGATACTTCGCAACATATACACAGCATTGTTGACCTAAAAGCACAACAATTAACGTTTAAGTGAATATTTTCAATTAAAAACAAACATGTGGTTATCTTCTCCGAATAAAAAATAATGAAATAAAGAGTTCCAAAAACACCAAAAAAATAAATTACAGCAAATGTTTGATAATTTTGACAGACCAAGTCAAAGAACAACACAAGAAAAGACGATAAAATGATAGAACAATATTGTTCTGTTATGGAATATTTTAAAAATGATGTTCTCACTAAATGCTCAAAGAGAATGTCGACTTTATAAAACCCAACAAAGATAAGTTATCAAATCATTTTGTTATTTTTATTGTTATTGTGACAACACTATTAAGCATACTAATCTTCTAACTAAGCTTGTTATGTGAATATTTTATTAATTATTAAAATGTTTGATAATGAAAAAATTGACATTAAGTTTATTTGCTTTTGTACTAAAATGCACTTTTGGGATCATTCACCTGTATTTCAGAAACAAAAATCCCATTATTTCAAAATTTATATGGATTTTTTAATGATTAAAAATTCTTCAAGTAAAAAAATATTTTTTGAAGACTGTTTTTCTCTTTTTTACTTGGAAAAAATAAGTGATTTTTATTACAAAAAACGATTCCCAAAAATAATAAACAAAATAAATGCAAAAAATCGTAACACCTCAGTACCGACTTTTGAAAAACAGTTTATAATCAAAATAATGTAAATTTGTTATTTAACTAACATTTTATTATTTTTATAATACAACAAACAAGATTAATCACGTGTATTTTATAAACACAACTACATTAATAAAAGAATTAAGTGAAGCCACTTATCAAATATTAAATATTAACAATTTAAAGTTAGTTGATTGAAAGAGTTTCACTGTCAATATCTAAACTTTCATTTCGAAAAGTCCAAATATAATATAAGGCAACTTATGTATTTAAACACAATACCTTAAACAAAAACTGTTAAACATTAAACCAAGTTTAATAGTATATATTTGTTTACAACAATTTTTATTACCAACTTAGTGCTCTAAAACATTTTAACATAAGATATATAAAATAAATTTGCTCGCTGTCAAAGGGTTAAAAAATTTCAATAAAAATCCTTATGAACAAAATAATTGTTTAATGGTACAAACAATAAAAATTAATCATTTTTTAATTAAAAATTTTTATTACACACAAAATCAAACTGTAACAACACCATTACAGTTTAAATAACAATAAAAAGGTGTAGTAAACATGATACTTGATTTTGAATAGGAAAATCAATAGTATGTTTTATTTTTATTTGTTTGAATAACATATAAGTGTAATCTCTTGAATAAAAAATAATTAAAACAAAAATAATATGAACTCACAAAAAATTATAAACCACGTTATTGTTTCTACATTATAACTAATACTTGTTTAAATTTGTACTTCAAACAACAATTATAACGATATTTAAATTAAATAATTATTTAAAACCATTGTATTGTAACAAGTTTATATTGTGTGAAATTTCAACTAAAAACGTGGTTAATTTAAATAATTTATAATATAATATAATACTACATTTTTCAAAATAAACCAAATTTGGGTTATTCAACATTTCCTTTATGTGTACTTTATTTTTTGCTGAATTTTTTATTATAAACTGGTTTTCAAAAGTCTGTACTGGAATATCCCGATATTTTGTTTTCTTTTTAAGCTTTATTTTTGGGAAGTTGAAAACCGAAAAATATTAAGAGTTTTTTTTGAGTAAAAAAAAGAAAAACGGGTTTGGAATTAATTTTTTTAACTTGGTGAATTTTGTTTGAACAAAATTTTCCCTCTATTTTTTGAAATAACAGGATTTTTGATTTCCCCAAACAAGACTTTTGTCCCATAAATGCATTTAAAAAACAAAATAAGAAAAAAAATCTTTCTATTACAGATGCCAAAAATCACAGAGGGACCACTTTACAAAGCTGAAAAAGAGAAAAAGATGCTTAGAGCCAAGGCACTTCTTGATGAGGGGTATTCTTATACTGAAGTATGTAAGTTTGCTGGAGTGTCTCGAAGTACCATTGCGGAGTTGAAAAGGGGGGAGAGGCTAAACCAAAGAAAATTGGTCGACCACTCAAAGTGTCTCCAGACACAGTGAAAATCGTGGTCGAGAAAACATTATCAAATCCACTCTCTTCTTCATTATCTATTTCTCAAAATATGCCTCTTTCTTCTTCTACTGTTTGGAGGATCAGGAAAAACAAACGTTTTGTTTATGCCAAACAGATAAAAAGACCAAACATGACTTCAAAACACATTTCAGATAGACTTCAATTTTGTTCTAGACATTTCAACAATAAAAGGTTATTAGCACGTTGGACCAACAACACTATTATCTCTGACGAGAGCCGGGTTTGCCTTTATTCTGACGGGCACTACATTTGGAGACGAAAGGGTGAATTCACCGATAAAGACTTCGTTCCTACCCCAAAGTTCAACTCAGGTGTTATGGTATGGAATACCATTGTGCATAACTTTAAGTCACAACTAATGTTTCTCACTGGTAAAGTGAATGCCGAAGCTTATGTTGAAATGCTACAAAACTCAAAGGTGTTTGAAGAGGCGAAAAGGGCCTACAAACATGGAATGACTTTTCAGCAAGATGGAGCAAGGCCACATACTGCCCGCCAAACCTCAAATTGGTTTGAAATTATCGATTCAACATTCAGGGTTACATTGCTCACACGCTGGCCGGCCAATAGTCCAGATCTCAGTCCAATTGAGCATCTTTGGCACCATATGGACACTTTGGTGAGAAAAGAGAATGAGATATTCAGCGACATTGAGGAACTAAAAGTTGCACTTCAAAACGCTTGGAACTCAATACCGATTGAAATATCAACCATTACATTGACTCAATCCCAAAACGTTTCGAGCTTTGCATTGAAAATAAAGGTGATTTTATCGGTCATTTACTCTAACTTGGTTTTTTTCGTTTTTTGTTTTTTTTTCTTGTTGGATCTCAATTTTATAAAAGACTTGAACTTATCAAAGAAGCCAATTTGTTTGTTTTGTTTTTTTTGTTGAAAGGTTTAACCACATAACGAAGCTCGTGTTTGTATTGAAATAAAAATTGGGTGGTTCGTTTCTTCAATCGATAAGAAGGCATTCTGTCGCGACAAATCCTTGTTTAAATTAACTTAATAGGGGAAAAGAAATAACGGGATCGGTTGTTTTGGAAAAGATGCTCAAATGATGCGATCATTTCCCAACAATTCCCATAAAAAATAAAATGGGATTGGTATTTTTTTAAAAATTTAGTTAGTACTTTTATTTTTTTTTAAATTTGTTTTTTGGAAAAATAAAAAGGACAAAAACGGGATTTTAAGAAAAAGAAAAAAAGAGGTCAGTACAGACTTTTGAAAAACAGTTTATATGAGCAAAACAAGTTTTTTGGTGTTTTTAAAAAGATAAAAAAATAATTTTATATTTAGAAATAAATGTGTTCTATTTCAGCTATCCACCGATTTTTTGCCATCCAGTCATACTTCTTTATATATTCAATATTTCAACTATTTATGTAATATATTTATTATTTTAATTATTTATGTTAAGGCATACTAGTGGATGGACGTCTATCCACTGGATAAGCGTCCATCCAATGGATACACGCCTTTTTGCGAAATACAAACAATTTTTAGTCAAATAAAGTCAATTTTGTCATTAAAAAAGCATTTATTTCCAAATAATAATAATTCTTTTATAAGAAAAATAATATCACCAAATGGTGTCATCTGCCACATTACTACCTTTTTTAAAAATTTAATTTGTTATATATGATACTTATATTAACATTATTTTTTTTAATTTAACTTTTTTTTAATTTACACGCTAATTTATAAACAATATCGTTAATTTTTTCTTGAATGAATACATTGATTTCAATTAAATTTGTTCGTTAATATTTGCTCGTTATTAAAAAAAACAACTCGTTAAATAACATAATAATAAATTAAGTTATAAATATAAAAATCAATTATTTTAAAACAACTTTTTACAGATTGTCGATTCATCATTAATTGGCAACTGAACATTAGCCCCTTAAAACTATTTTATTGAAGTATTATTTCTATCATATTTAACAACAAAACCAATGAAATTTCAAAAATTTCTATTTTTAAAAAATAATGATTTAAATTATTTTTTTGAATTAAAAATTTAGAAATAATATGCAATTTGAAAAACAAGGAAATTTTTTCGAAGAAATATCAAAAACAACGTCAAAGCGGGCCAAGTTGTTAAACCTTTCAAATCACCAATCAACAAACCCAAAAGAAAAGCAACAATATCAAGACAGCAAATGAAGCTGAATGTGGTGAAGCCGTATAAAAAGGAAAAGTGACAGATGCCTTTTACATTCAAGCACTTCAAACAATTTCAAAGTTTGCAGCAGATGAAGAATTTAAAAAAAAGGTAAGTGCAGTGCAACAAATACAATATTTAAAGATATGTTATAAAGTGAGTAATAAAACACTTGTTCTATTATTTGGTATTACCAAAGGAGCAATATCGACACATTTTTAACAATAAGTATCAGAACCCATTCATTCTTGTAAAATCAACGAAACAATGGATACTGCAATTGCTTCTTTGTTTGATTATCGTGATTCACGTTGTTTAAGTGCAACTCCAACATTGATTGATTTCCTTTGTCAGTCTTTTGAATACAAGTTCAAAATGACAAGAAAGGGAATAATCAAACACGTTAAAAAGTTTCATGGGTTATGATGTAGTTCAAGCCAAACCGGAAGAAATGGAAAGAATTGAAACCAATTATAAAAATGTATTGAATAATTATTTGACAATTTCAATGGAATTGAATCCGCTCTA
>NW_004440169.1:119598-130930 GCF_000330505.1 Entamoeba invadens IP1
TACCCAAATTTGTCTTTGTACAACTCAAAGACGGGGTTTGTCAATCAGTTAATTTTTAAAACTTAAATGTATGAAGTTGTTTTTCCTTTTATTGTTAACAAAAGAAGAACATTGAACTACCTACCAATTCAAGTTGTTGTCATCCTTATGGACAACTTCAGCGCACATGTTGGTGACGAGCTCAAAAAAATATTTTACAACAACTTCATTTGTTTTCATTTCTTCGAGCCTCATTCAAGTCATATTGTCCAGCCGTTCGATTTGTGTCTTTTCGGCGCGGTCAAAAAATTAAGCACATCTGCAACACCGTTGTTCAGAAGTTCAACTAGTACCATTCAAACAATTTCACAACCAACTCAAAACTGTTTCACTTCTTCTACAGCAGCAGACGTGTTGGTTAATAATGGAGTTACTCTAGACAACTTAGTTGCGTCATGGATAAAACAACTTGATTATCCCTTGAGTAAACTCGCAACTTCAGATGAGAGAGCAGCAAGTAGAAGTGTAACTTCGGAGCATGACTAAAGTAATGAAAGTCATCGAGGAAAAGGCAACAAGAAAAATATAGAGTCTTCATTCCATCGAACAGGCTTTGTGGTTGTTAACCACAATAAAAACAACAAAGTATTTGTAGACATCAAATCGGTAAGTGTGTTTATGCGTTTAACAACTGCCAACCCCTCTCCAGAAGAAATGTTTCAACTTTCTGCGCCACAATCAATCACAACGTTGACTAGAGTCAAACAAGTAACACAAGAGAGTGTAAAACAGCTTGAGGAGTACTGTCTCGGCATTTTCAGATAATCCATTCTTTTGGTTTTTTATTTTTTAGATCAAACTCTTCTTGTTTTTGTTTTATGAAATATGGGATTATTTCCCGTTTTTTTCATATTCGGCAAAAGGGGGGACTAAGAATCAGTATCAAAAAATCACTTTTTTCTTTTTGTGCTTAAAAACCCGAAATTACACATTAAAAATTTAGTAAACATGTTTTAAAACTAAAAATAAAAGGACTAATGTCGAGTAACCGGACTAAGGTAGTGGCCTATCTGTAGACCTTTACTTGGGACTTAAATGTTTTTGGACACTTTGTTTAAACCAATTAAAAACTATAATTTTTATTAATCAGAACCGTATTGGACTTATACAAAACGAACTTAGTCAGTCTTCTAACGTCATTCGTAGCAAAAATATCTAGTAACTTTTAAACTATAGTTATTAATTATATCGTGTTATGATTTAAAAAGATTTAATTATTTTTTATCTTATTTTTTCAGTTTTTTACCCAATTTCTTTAAAAACAAAAAAAAACATTTTCTGTTTAAGTAACAAGTTGGTAAAATAAAATAAACTTATGAAACTGTATAGAACAGCGATTGTTTATATATGAAATAATATTTGAGAAATAAAACAGTTTTTTACATAATGTGTTATTTAATATGTTTAACCCATACAACAGTTTTTATTACTCACAATAAAACAATATCAACATACAATGTTCAAACATAAATTGTTTATTCCATGGAGTTGAACTTCCATCTATTTCAATTGAATTTTACCTCGATGAACACTTTTTATCAAGTGATATTCTATTGAAGTCCCACAGAGAAATGTTTTTCTTCTTTGCTTTGATCCATTCTATTTATATTTTTGGTCAAGTTATTTTAAGAATGTCTACAAACAAACTAATTTATCAGCACTTTTGGCTAATCTAAATCCTAATCACTTTCCGATATAAAAAATAAATAGAATTTGCTCCTTTTTTTAATAGGATATTAATAGGATGATATTTCATACTTTATAATTCGAATAATTATTGTAATTCTATGAAAAAATGTTATTTAATGTTGTTGGAATAATAAAAAAAGTGTTTTTTAATATATTTTCAACAAAAAAAGTTCATAATATTTTATTCTAAGCCATGTCCTTGTCGTCTGGTCAAATAAAAAATACTTAAATACAATAAATGGAGTCAATTAACTTCTTTTTTGCTCTTGTTTGTGTTGAGGTTCCTTTGGTTGTTGTGGATGAGTTTCTTGCACTGGTGTTGTAGTTGGACTTTGAGATGAATGTTCTGTTGGTTGAGCACCTTGTTGTTGGACAGTTGGTTGTTCTGGGTGTTGAATTGGTGTTCCCTGAATCGCACTTCCTGTTTGAGTTGATGTGGGTTCACTATGTACTTGAGGAGTTGGTTTATGTTTATAAGGTGGGATTGTAAACCTCTCTTTAACAATTTTTGAAGTAATTATTGGCTTCGCCACAGGAGTGATGAAGTGAGGAGGCTGTAATATTTGAGGAATTGGTCTTATCAATGTTTGTTCTGCAACGTGTGGTGTTTGTGGAGTTCCCGGTGTTGGTTTTGTAGCAGTAGCTTGTTGTACATATCTTCCTCTTTCTCTCTGTTGTTTAATCAGTGCTTTTCTTTCTTGGTGAGTAGTTGGCTTTAATTCGACTTTTTGATGTTGTTTTTCTTCTTCTTGTTTTTGTTGTTGCACTTTTGGTTTTGCGCCTTGAGCAAGTGCTTGTTCTTCTGTTGGTTTTGGTGTTTTTGGTCTTAAAGGTGGCAACAATGGCAATTTGATGTCTTTGCCTTTTTCGGTCATCATAAACCGCTGTTCAGCTATCATTTCTGCAAGTGACTTCCGAGGTGCCTTTTTCGTTGGCGGCTGTTCTACTTTAGGAACATCTTGTGATTTTGGCAAAAGATATTTCTTTTCTGTAGAACTTTCATGCCCCTCTTCCATCACAACTTTTAATGTTGTTAAAAAGTCGGCAAATTTGTTGTGTGCTCTGAAAAACTCTGGTGTTTTTTGAACTTTCAATAATTTGGCAAATAAAACCAAATACTTTACTTTCATCTCCAAAAGTGTAACTTTAAGATATAAAGCATTCTGGAAAAATACCCTTTCTCTCATTGTCAAATCTTTTGATGTTTGCACGTTATTTATATTTGTCTTCAAATGGAACATATAACATCCATAACCTTTTTCGGTCTTTTGTAAATTGTAAGCCTTTTCTATTAACTCTATCCATTTCATCAATTTGGCTTTTTCAACTTTTCCTTTTGTGTCAAACTCCTTTAACAACTCTAGCATTTCTTCTTCTGATTCTTTCATTTCATCAACTGTTTTCCACAAATTAACGGAAAAAACTTGGAACTTCTCAACATATTTGTTTGATAAATCGGTCAACACCTTAATATAACTTTCTAAATTGATGATCAGTTTTTTTAAGGCACCAACTGCCTTTGGTGGTATTAAAACTTCTTGTGGATCATCTTTTGGTTGATCTGGTTGCCCAAATACAACAGTAAACAACACCAACACTAACAACATTATGATTATTTAATTCCTTTTCAAAAAACAACCAATTCATTGAAGTTGTGGAAAAGTAACTTCTCACCATGATTACTTGACTTTCGAAAAAGTTGATTTGTTATACTTTAAAATCTTCAAACTAAATTTATTACTAAACACTATTGTTATTTGTCAAGTTTGAAAAACTGACTGTACTTTCATTCAATATGAAATTCTTTATTCGTTTTCATAAAAATTTGTCAACTTCTAATATCTATTTTTGAATCACTTACAATTGCCTTATATAATCAACAAATGGATTATTCCATACTATTATAAACTATTCATATTTAAACAAACTCATCATTTTGAAGTTAAAATTTAAAACATATTTCGACCCACTTCCTCCTTTTAAAAAATGTTTTTTAATTGATTACAACTTTGAATATAAACAATATAAGAATATGTACAACTTACTTCTCTCAAACTCAAAACACGACTCTCAATATTTAAAAGTAAAACATTTGCACATAAAAATTAATTAAATTCCAAAAAGTGCGTCGATGCACTTCATCACATTCGGACCCGTCACCTTTTCTTCAATGACTGGATTATATTCGACAATATCAGCTGAGTGTAGATTTTTCATTTTGCCCATTTCTTTCATGAAGTAAATCGCGTCTTCGAGTTCAACACCATTAGGCACAGGAGTACCTGTTCCGATGATATACTTTGGGTCAATCCCGTCGATATCGAAGCTCAAGTGGACGTAGTCGTAGTTCTCAAACTTTTTAAATATCTCTTCCACGACCTTTTTCATCCCAACTTTTTTGACTTGTTCTGCGGTGTAGTTCGAGACGCTCTCGACTTTAATTTCACTTCTCTCTCCCGGGTCTATACTACGGATCCCAACATAAAACAAATCTTCCGGAGTGATCTTTCTCGTCATCACCGTGTTCAATTTCTCCGGGCCTATACCAACACAACACGCTAATGGCATTCCATGAATGTTTCCACTCGGCGACGACTCCGCAGTATTGATGTCCGGGTGCGCATCAAACCAAACAACACCAACTCGCGCATTTGGCGTCGATTTGTCGGACGCTTTGACTGCGCCAGCTACCGTCCCAAGACCAATCGAGTGATCTCCACCGACATTCAGAACAAAGCGCGTGTGACTGTAGTGCTTTGCGATAGTGTCGCGAAGTTCGAGATTTAATGAATAGACTTTCTCTAAGTTCTTAAGACCCTTTGCGGTGTCGCGGGAGCCTTGTGGCATTGAAATGGTTTCAATGTCCACTTTCTTCTTTTTTGAGAGGTGCGACAAGACTCCATATGACTCGAGGCTCGTTGGCCCTTGTTCGACACCATCTTTGGGTTGGCCGTATTTCTGTGGGACTCGGATGTACGTCACAGATTCAGACAACATGATTTACTTTTGTGGATCGCGGGAATGGTTTTATATACGTATTGGTTTAGTTCTTTATAATTTGAATTGTTACTTTCTTTAAGTTTAGTTAATGATGAGAAAACAGGTTTTTGGAGAATCTGGTCGAATTGGTTGTTGGACTTTTGTAAAGGGCTTTGATTTCGTATGTGGGAAAATCTCTCTCAAAAAATCATTATTTTGAGTTAACTTGTATTGAAATAAACAATTTTGGGAAACGAAGAATAAAAATGCTAGAGTATTCGTAGATAGTGTTGTGTTTCTGTTGACGGAAAATGCCCAGAGCCTATATTTTCTTGTCTTCTTAAAGTTTGTTTTATAATTTGGTTAATAATACGTGAAAAAAAGGGATTCTGTCCTATTAATTGTTATAATAAGTGACTTTTTCTATTGGTAAAAAGAAGTTAGAAATGCATTTTATGTTGATTTTAGAAGTCAAATTAGTGATCTTATTAAAATAAATTTATTATAATAATAATTAAATGTATTATTTATTTTAGAAAAGAAAAAATACAGCAAAAATATAAAAATGGGAAAGTCAGAAACAAAAGTAATTTAATGGTGATTGAAGACGAATTGGCTTTTCATAACTTTTTACATTCTATTGTCTTCGATATAAATATAAAAAGTCAACGTGTCATTTAAAAATAGACGGAATTTCTTTTTGTTCTCTTTTTTGTTCAATTGTGTATACGATTATTTTGGACAAAATGCCCGATTCTTTAAGTTTCATTAAAGCTAAAATACCATCAAAATTCATCGGCATTTTTAAATGGAAAATAATAAAAACCCTAATTTACGTTATTTTTTTCAATTAAATATAATGAATGGTAACAAAACAACAATAAATGCCGTTTAACAATACGTCAAAAATCAAATTAATATTATTGGCATTTATTAATTATAGTTAAAACATTTTAAGAGTTGATAATACAGCAATAGATGTAATGAAAATGCCGAGAACTTTGTAATTTTTATTTGGTAAATTATCAATTTGGTAAAATATCTCTTTACACTTTAGTTAACAAAACTAAATACTTAACCATAACTTATAATTAAAATTATAATCAAGAAATAGTTGTAATTTTTGATCATTTTGATTTTATTTTATGTGTTTGTGATATATTTTTACAATCTTACAACAATAAAAATGTCATTATTTTTTAATTATTAATTATAATAAAAACCATTATAATTAATAATAAACTATGATTTAACAACACTATTATCCATAATTCTAGTACAGTTTTTTCTATTTTCTAATACATAATTAATAGTGTTAATCAACCACTCCAACTAGTAAAATAATACTATTATAACCATAATTAATACATCCCAATTAAAGATTACACGTCACTTGATTCCACATTCCGCCATTGATTGTAGTGAAGTTGTTTAGTAACAAAAACCACATCTAATAGCATTTGTTTTACTAGAGCAAGTGAGAAACAGGTCTAACCGATACAATCAAAACAAGTTACAAATCGAAGTCGTCAATGATATCGAGAGGGATATCTATATCGTCCTCCACGTCGAGTAAATGCAAGAATGGGTGTTCCAAGCACTCTTTTGCCTTCAGTCTTTTCTCTGCTTTTACGACCAACAATTTTTTGACAAAATCCAACGCCTCGTCGCACAAATCCTTTCCTTTAAATCTTTCCCAGTCGATCTCTCCCTTCATAATTTTCTCTTTGACTTCCTCGACGCTCCCGTCGAACGGAAACGACACGGTGAGTAAAACAAACGCCAGAACTCCGATACTCCACATGTCACACATCTCGTTATACGATTCTTTCATTCCGACAATTTCAGGAGCGGCGTAGTGTAACGTCCCGCACGACGTATTTAAGACTTCTTCGTCGAACCGTACTGCCAGTCCGAAGTCCGCGAGTCTAACGTCGAACGGTTCTTCCGCTGCGGAGCACAATATATTCTCCGGTTTGATATCGCGATGGCAAATGAAGTGCGTGTGTAAGTATTCTACGCCGCTACAGATCTGCGTTAAGATCTTAATGTTCTGACGCAGCGACAAGACTCCTTCCGTCTTTAAGACTTCGAAGAGTTCGCCTCCTTCGACGTATTCCATGATCATCAAGAATTGGACTTGTGTCTCTATCACTTCTTTCATGCCAAGTAAGTATGGGTTGTCAACTTGTTGCGAGATTGAAATCTCGCGCTCGATGTGTTCGATCGTCTTCCCGTGAATCTTTCTTTTATCTATCACTTTAATCGCATACAATTTGCTCTTGTCCGGGTGCATATGCGCTGTATATACACAACTGAAGCCTCCACGACTGATTAAACCGTGGATTAAATACACTTCACCGTGCGGTGAGGTGATGGAGGTCCCCGCTGTGAATGACATCTCCTTTCAAAGTGTGAATTGATGAGTTGGACTGGGACCCGAAAAAAAATACCTGTTTTAAGGGTTTTGCTATTGGCTTGAACTGTTTGAAAGATAAGGAATTGTACTATTTGGTATAATACAGTTTACTTCGATTTATAGATCTTTGGCACGAACGGGACAGTTGAGTTTGTCAATTGGAGAAGAACAAAAAACGGAAAGTAGAGCATTCCACACACTTTCTTTTTATTCGCCGAAATCTCCCGAAATATTTCGGAAATGTAATGTACAATAACATTCGTTTTGAAAAAACACAACCGAACGAAAAAGAAAAAAAAGCAAAACTTTTTGAAGACAAAAGCTAAAAAATAAAAAAAAGACAAAAAAATACGAAACATCTTAGGGAAATAAGGGTGTTGTTAGTGGCAAAATGCGACTCAATGAGTGAAAAATGTTGTGTGAGAAAAAAAAGTCGGCAGTTACTATTTTTGGGTCAAAGATAAGTGGTGAGTTTCGTAGAACAACTCAAAAAAATGAGATTGCAGAGAAAAAACATGATTTTTGCCGCAAAATAAACGCGAATAAAATGGTCTTTTTATTCAGAAATTCGTGAATTGGAGGTAAATCAAAAAAAGATCAAAATAAACTAACTCCACAACCATTCAATCAAATGTCCCAATTAAAGTTGTCAAGCAGATCAACGATAGACTTATCTATCTCATAGATTTGGTCGTAGCTGGTTTCTGTCGTCTTCTTGTCACTTTCCTCTTTAGTTTCTTTTATAATTTCGTTACTATCAATTTTACTATTTTCGTCTGGTTTGGGTAGTGTTACATTTATAGTTTTTATACTATCTAATTTACCATTCTCTGGAATGTTTAGTTGAATAGTTTGGATACTATCATTTTTACTATTTTGCACTTTCTCTTCACTTTCCTGTTGTTTTTCTTCAGTAGGACTATCCTTACTGATGTTATCAACCAACTCCTCAAATGTTGTTATGACGCGGCTTGTTATTTTGTCCACAGAATTAACAGGTTTAATTTCGGCATCACTTTTTTTGTCATCACTTTTTGCTTCGATTTTGCTTTGAAGTTTGTCATTAACTTCAAGTGGTTGCGGCATAGTTTGAGACTCATTTGATGTTTTTTTAATATCAAGAGGTGTCGTAAACGCTTGTAAATCAATTTTCATTTCAGGGATTCTCGTTTTGTCTTCGAATTCGCCTTTAAACCCAAAAACTCCTCGCTCAAATGCTAAAATTCCATCCATCTCACCTATAAGCTTGAACGTTCCGCTCTTCACAATTTCTCTCACTCTCTTCTCACATGGTGTTCTCTTCATTTTTCTTTTTTAAGTTTACTTACTTTTATAAGACTTTTTATTAATTTCATTATTAACATTATTAATTCAATTTTATTATATTTTAACTATATAAAAATTACTATGTTTTCCCGATATTTAGCAATAAAGTTACATACATTGTTTTTTTTTATTTTATATTTTTTTTTTAAAGAGGATTATTATAAAAAACAAATACAATTATAATAAAACAATTAATATATTATATTATTTGTTTACTAATAAAAATTAGTTTAAAAAATAAAAAATTATTCAAATTTTAAAAAGTTAAATTTACAATTTTTTTTCGACTCTTTATTGTTTTTTTTACCACTCAAAACATTTTAAATATTTAAACTACTTTTTATAATTAATTAAATTAAAAGATTTGGTTTTAAATTTTCAATAGTTGATTAGCAAGACATTAAACTTAAAAATAAGTAACAAAAATATCTGAAAAATAATAATATAGAATCAAGTCTAGAAGGTGTGTTTTGTCACTTTACAGTTACTAAAAAAATATTATTATTAAACTATAAAGAAACTAATAATAACAACAAATGTTAATTTATTGTTTTAGTTTTTCAACTTTACCATCAATTTATCATTATAAAAACTATATAATAGAAACACTATTCGTGTTTTTTAGCAACCACAAATATAAATGTAGCAACAAAAAGGCGTTTTTAAAGGACATCCTTCCACTCGATCTGAGGATTTTTGAGTAGAAAATGAGGTGTCGGTTCGAATTAAATAATTAGAGCTTCAATTTATTAAATAATAATAAATATAGTATAACTTTTCCATATTAAGACAGAAATAATAACCACATTTAATAAAAAAATTGAGATCGAATTACTCAAAGAATGACAGAAGAGAGAGTTGAAGCTCCTATAATGCAGAACGAAAGCGAAGAAAAATCTCCGAAGCCTGAAATGAGTGAGAGCCCAAACGAGAGCACAAATAAAGCCTCAAAAACGTCAGACAAAGAAAGTGACTCTTCTTCACCTCGCTCAGACGATAAAAAAAGTTCGTCTTCAATGTCTTCTGGAGATGAAAACGAACTTAACACACAAAGAAAAGTACCAGTGTCCCAGATCGTTCTTTCTGATGATGGAAATGAAACTAAAGAAACTCCAAAGAAACCTCAAAAGACTCCAAGTCCATTTCCTGATATTCCCGATTCTGTCATTCCAGAAACACTCGATGACGTATTGCCTTTCAAAGGCCTTTCAGAAAAAGCAATCCAAAATTTGTCGAAATACAATGACAAGTACGAAAATGGGAAAACAACATTACAAAGCTACATAGAAAGAATTAATGATATGGAAGGAAACTTATTTATTCAAGAGAAAGTCAAAGTCCCTGAAGTCTCTGTTAAGAACTTTGCCGATGAAGTCAAGAACTTAACGAAGTCGTACATTTCTCTCAATTTGAAGGGAAGAGGTGTCATGTTCATATCAAAGAACTATTATAGAATCCATGCTTTGAGTTTGGCTGCTGTAGGTGCTGGGATGTATGTCATTCACATGAACCCCTCTACGCCGATGGTTTCGTTGGTTGAAGCTGTCAAACAGTCTGGAGCAGCACAAATTGTGTGTGATTTGGACAATAAAGATTATGTTGTTGAGTTGATGAAATACACAAAACTGCCATGTCTACTTATTAATGGTGTTATGAACGATGGTTTTGTTAATTACGACGATTTCAAAAAAATAGCAGACTCAGTCGATGACGCAAAATTAAAAGAAATTTCATCAACACAAAAACCTACTGACATTGCCGAAATTGTATTCTCAGAAGGACCAAACGGGATCAGAGGAGTTGTCTGGACACATGGCAATATCATCGCACAGTGCTGTGCACTCAAATCAATGTTTAACTTGACGATGAAAGATAAGTATATAATGTGCCACAACATGTCGTATTATGTTGAGAGATTGTTTTCATTGTATTTACCAATTATGGTTGGGTACCAAGTATATGTATCCACCGATGTATTGTATCGTGAGAACTTGAAATACTTCATTGAAATCGCTAAAAAATTTAAACCAACGTTGGTTGTTGGAGTACCAAGATTCTACGAGAAAATTTTAATGCGATTGAATGAAGTGTTAAAGAAGTCTAAACTTGCGGCCAAAGTGAAAGATTTAGCGGTAGATGGGATGGTTAAACAAGAAGAAGGCAAATCAAAGCCAGTTGGGTATGGCACATCACGCACTTTGGTCTTCAACAAAGGAAAAGAAAAGTTAGGTGTTGTTAATGTGAAATATTTCATATGTGCTGGTAATTTGGTTCAAAGTGTATTAAAAGAAGTCATGGGGAAAGGCATTGAAGTCTTTTGTGGACTTCCTTTCATAGAAACCACTGGATTTATCGCACTTAATAGAGAAAAGTGTTTGCAATTGGAGTCCGTTGGTAAAGTTATTGATAAATGTGAAGTGTCGCTCAACGGTAGTGAATTGGTTTGTAAAGGACCCACAATATCTGGTGGGTACACAACCGAAGACATTGAAGAAGAATTCAAAACAGGATGCGAGGTGAAAATAAATAATGGGTTCATCGAAATAACAACGTTCAGCAAATCAGTAATATTAACAAGTTCAGGCGAGTTCATTCCATACAGATACGTCGAAGAACTTGTAAAGCAATTGGTAGTTGTCAAAAGTGCATTGATTGTAGGCAACGACCGACCGTATTTAAGTTGCATATTGACCGTAATTTATGCCAAAGCTAAAGACGTATTGAAAGAGAAGTGTCCGACAGAGAAGATGCTTGCAAGAGATTCGTACTTCGGCACTTTCATTCGTCAACGAATTGATTGGCTTAACAAACAACTTCCAAAGCCACTTCAGATCAAACGGTTTGGAATATTACTTGATGGGCAACCAGGCACTGATATAT
>NW_004440169.1:131030-196237 GCF_000330505.1 Entamoeba invadens IP1
TTTTGCATCGCTTTTTCCGCCTTTTGATCCTTTTCTTTAAGCTTCTTCTCTGCTTTTGCTTGCTTTCTCTCCTCTTTCTCTCTCTCCTTCTCCGCTTTGCGTCGCTTCTTCTGTTCCTCTTTCTCTGTTTTAGAAGCTTTGCCTTCTTTTTCCACAATTCCTCTCACATACAATTTATCAATAAACGGTTGGAATTTCACTATTGCAACTTTCTGATCCTCAAAGCTCATGTTCTCCTTCAATAAGTCAGTGCCTGGTTGCCCATCAACCATCACACCAAACCGTTTGATCTGAAGTGGCTTTGGAAGTTGTTTGTTAAGCCAATCAATTCGTTGACGAATGAAAGTGCCGAAGTAGGCATCACGTGCCAGCATCTTCTCTGTCGGACACTTCTCTTTCAATACGTCTTTAGCTTTGGCATAAACCACATTGAGTATACAACTTAAATACGGCTTATCATTTCCCGCAATAAGTACACCCTTGATCACCGTTATACTTTTCACAAGAGACTCAACAAATTTATAAGACACGAACTCGCCAGTGCTCGTCATAATCGCAGTGTTTTTGTATTGTTTGATTTCCACAAAGTCATTGTTCAAAGTTGCTTCACATTCCGTGTTAAAATGTTCTCCAATCTCTCCAACAGTGTACCCACCAGATATTGTAGGTCCACTGCACATCAACATTTTGTTTTGAACGGAAATTTCACAACCTGGAATAACTTTACCAACGGACTCCAATTGCAAACACTTTTCTCTATTAAGTGCGATAAATCCAGTGGTTTCTATGAAAGGAAGTCCACAAAAGACTTCAATGCCTTTCCCCATAATATCCTTTAACATATTCTGATTCAGAATACCAGCACATATGAAGTACCTAACGTCAATCACTCCTGTCTTTTCTTTTCCTTTGTTGAAGACCAAAGTGCGTGATGTGCCATACCCAACTGGCTTTGATTTGCCTTCTTCTTGTTTAACCATCCCATCTACCGCTAAATCTTTCACTTTGGCCGCAAGTTTAGACTTCTTCAAAGCTTCATTAATTCTAAAAAGCAACTTTTCATAAAGTCGTGGCACTCCAACTAAAATAGTTGGTTTAAATTTTTTAGCAATTTCAATGAAATACTTCAAGTTCTCACGATACAATACGTCCGTAGAAATATAGACGTGGTACCCAACCATAATTGGTAAATACAACGAGAACAATCTCTCAACATAATACGACATGTTGTGGCACATTATATATCTGTCCTTGTTCGTCAAGTTGAACATTGATTTAAGTGCACAGCACTGTGCGATGATATTGCCATGTGTCCACATTGTGCCTCTGATCCCATTCTCAGCATATGAAAAAACTATTTCGGCAATGTCAGTAGGTTTAGCCTGTTTTCTAAACTCGTCAATTTTTGCGTCATCGACTGAGTCTGCTATTTTTTTGAAATCGTCGTAATTAACAAAACCATCGTTCATAACACCATTAATAAGTAGACATGGCAGTTTTGTGTATTTCATCAACTCAACAACATAATCTTTATTGTCCAAATCACACACAATTTGTGCTGCTCCAGACTGTTTGACAGCTTCAACCAACGAAACCATCGGCGTAGAGGGGTTCATGTGAATGACATACATCCCAGCACCTACAGCAGCCAATGAAAGCGCGTGTACCCTATAATAGTTCTTTGATATGAACATGACACCTCTTCCCTTCAAATTGAGAGAAATGTACGACTTCGTTAAGTTCTTGACTTCATCGGCAAAATCTTTCGCCAAGAGGCCAGGGACTTTGACTTTCTCTATATCAAAAAGTGCCCCTTCCATACCACTTATTCCAGCAATATAATCTTGAATTGTCATCTTCTCATTTGTTGAATTATACTTTGAAAGATTGAAAAGTGCTTTATCTGAAAGGCCTTTAATTGGTAATACGTCATCGAGTGTTTCTGGAATGACCGAATCAGGAATATCAGGAAATGGACTTGGCGATTTTCTTGGAGTCTTTTTTTCAGTTTCTTTTGGAGTCTCGTCGTCTGAAAGTTGTATTTTGGAAACCTCAACTTTACGGTGAACGTTGAGATCAAAATCATCGTCTGTGTCGGAACGAGAGGACTCGGATCGTGAGCTTTGGTTTGAACTGTGATTTGTTTCCTTTGAGTTTTCTTGTGGAACTTCAATCTCGTCGTCATTTTTGACAACTGGAGGAACGTGTTCTGTAGTATCGAGTGACATTTGTGAGCGTAATGTTTTGAGATTTCTTTTTATTGGTGGGCAGTCGTGGATTCACGTAAAAATTCAAGAAAAAAAAGCAAGTGAGACGACTTTGTTAACAGAAAAACAGCTCATTTCAAGACAAATTGAATCTTGTTTTGGAGACTTTACGGACTCAATTCACTCGTTTTTGACTTTTTTTGTTTATTTAGGTTTTTATTATTTCCTTGTGGTTTATCCTTATTCCCATGAACTCTGCCTTTTTATGGGAATAATAATTATTTATTTTTCTATATTTAAATTAAAAAATCAATTAAAAATCTATTTTATATATAATTAATAATATTATTAATCATTATTATAATTAATATAAATTATATAAATTATATTAATTATATTAATTATATTAATTATATTTGAATATTAATAATTATATATATATTAATATTATTATTTAATATATAGTTTAATTCATTTTAAATACAAATTTGAAACTTTTGTACAGTTTTGTTTTTTTTTGTACAAAATATAATAATGATTAATTATAATATTAATATAATAAAATCATTTTATTATTATGTATGAATATTATAGAAAATAATAGTTATAAATAATAAATGTTAGTCGGAAGTGGTTTTTATTCGATTTTGATCAAAAATTTTATATTTAGTTTAGTTTTAAACAAAAAAATGGAAATCAAATAATAAAAGTAATTATACTTTCTAAACCAATATACTTAATTTAAATAATTTGTTAATAATAAACAAAACCAAATACTTTCCGAAATTTGTTTGTAAATTTTCAACAAAAAAAAGTTATTCCAAAAATAAATTCTTTCTTGAGATTATCAACCTAAAATAATATAATAAATCAAATTATAACAAAACCATTTCTTTTTTATTTTTGACAAATCAGAAACGAATAGAAATCTTCGATTGATTCTATTTCTTCTCTTTACAATCTCAAGATCTTAGACATTTTTAAATTCAGTTAAACTTGAATTACCTAAGATAACTTTTCGTGACTAAAGACTAAAATTACCCTCAAACATTAAAAACCCTAAACTTCCCGTTTTTTCAATTCTTTTTACTTGAATTCAACTCAACAAATCATTAAAAGATTGAAAAACAATAAGTAATAAATAATAATAGTAAGTAATCAATCTTAAAGAAATCAGCAAGAACTGACTATTTCAAATAATAGGACCTAACACATATATGAATCAACCCCAACAAGATTCCGAAACAGAGCCCGGGGGCTGTAGCATGCCCTGGATCACCAGATTCTGCTCCATGCCGTTTGTATCTTATTTAACTATTACTTTATTATACTTAAACCATATTAATTATATATTAGAACTTGACAAGTCCCTCTTCCTACGACCTCAACAAGGTATTAACAAGAAGCGGCCACGAGTACTTTGTGGAAGTCGATGAAGACTATATAGGGGATCAGTTCAATACTTACGGCCTTGAGCGTTGTGTCCCACACTTTAGTAAAGCTTTAGACTATATTCTCGATTGTTCTGACGATTGCAGTCACTCCCGAGTGTCTCAAGAAGACTTACAGCAGTCTGCGGAGACGTTGTATGGCCTTGTCCATGCCCGTTACATTCTGACTCTCGACGGGATGAAGAAGATGCGCGTGAAAGTCAATCAACAAGCCTTTGGGTGTTGTCAGCGTGTGAAGTGTGACGAGCAGCCGTTATTACCTGTTGGGCTGTATGACACTGTAGGACAAGAGACGGTCAAATGCTTCTGCCCGAAGTGTAAAGACTTATACATTCCTATGGACCCCCACGAGAGTAAGATCGACGGATCTTTTATTGGCATGTCATTCCCACATTTGTATATGCTTCAATACCCCGATGTAGTGCTGGACTCCGACTCGTCCGACAGTTACGACGACTCCAATTCGGACGTTTTTTGTCCCACAATCTATGGCTTCAAGATCGGCAAGAAACGAGCGAACAAAGTGGAAAAAATAGTCCCACGAAAATTTGTTTGTTTTTAAGTGAATTTTTTTTGTTCAACCGTTTACACGACAAAATAGTCCATTAATTCTTGCGTGTACGAGTAGACTTCATCCGAATCAGTTCCTACTACTACTAACACATCGGTTGTGGTATTATAATAGAACGCAGTGATCTCTCCTATATGGAAGTTATACGTCTGTAAGTAATCCAAGTTGTAATTGAACTTCTGGATAATACTTTTGCCTTCAGTCACATAGATCTCATTCTTCTTGGGATCAATTGCTAAGTGCGTTGGATGAATGAAATGCCCCCGACGCTCTTCCCCTACTCCCCCTTTACTTAATAAAATGGTACCCGTCTTGTTAATTAAAACAATTCGATGATTCCCCGTGTCAGTCACGACAAACATCAATTCTTTATTCACTGTGATATTCTTGATGTCTAATGGATGATTCAAATCATCACAAATCGTCTTCACAAAACTCCCATCAACCCCAAATAACGCTATGCGGTCGTTCAACGTGTCAGTCACATATAACAAATGTTCACTCGCAACATAAACACACGACGTCGGAGAGTCTAATTTGCCCTTCCCTTCTCGTTGAATACTCCGGACAAAACGTCCTTTATTAAACATCTGAATGCGACTGTTGCCTTTATCAACTACCCATATGTACTCCTCTTTGTCATGGGTACCTACACATAACCCACTCGGTTCTTTAAACTGCCCTTTCCCACTCCCACGACCCCCAAAAATAACAAAGTCGGTGCCTATGATTTTCACACAGTCATTCCCAGAGTCAACTATCCCATACCCTTTCCCTACTATATTCAAATATTTGATATCAACTTGGTGTTTATCACTCGTTACTGACGTCGAGAAACTCTTCACTTCAGGACATACACGCACACGAAGTGGAGAATTGTCGATCTCAACACCACCACTTCGGATCTCAACAAGAACATCCCCAACACGTTTCCCAATGAACACTACTTCCTGTTCATTGACTTCTATACTAAGTTCGCCACCCAATCGTACACTCTCGTTCGTTGGTAAAGGACTCATTGGACTCATATCATCATAAAATTTTATGAGCGGCGTTTCAGAGTACCCGACCGTCCTCGGACGAGGAATCGGCGTCGCTTTCTTCACGACTATTTCAAGGCGCTGCGACGAGCTCCCGCACAACTCGCAGATTGAAAATTTCTTCGTTGCGTTGATGGGAAGAATAAAGACGGAGAGGACGTTAGTGCGACAAAAGGGGTTTGGATCCATTCGAAATGCAAAATTGATGTCATGGAGGATGTTCGAGACTTCACTTGCGTCAGTTATTGCCATCACTGATGTGATTCGTGTCACACAATTGGCCACCTTCCTTAAGTTTTGATACAACTTCGGGAGTGTAATGTCTTTCATAAAGAAAGAGTAAAACAATGAAAGACTCGAAACAGTGTGTGAGCTATGAAGACTAGCTCGACACACTCCACAAATCACACTCTGACACGTGTAACAATACATCTCCGCAGCCTTCATATGAGTTAAGCAGAACTTCCCCGGCTTAAAAATCTCAACGACGTGTTTCCGCTTGATGTGCGTCTTAGAATGCTCGATACAAAACGTCGTGGTACAATCAAAACAATACCCAAACGAAGAGGAATAACAATTCGGTGAGTCAAAGCACCGCGAAGCCTCGTAGGACGTTTTAATCCGTTTGTATGAGGTCGGAAGAATGTCCGGAGCATTTGGAGGAAGATGAATGTACTTCTTACACTTCGGGCAGTACAATTCGTTCTCAGTGTCCGAATAGGTATTGTAACTCTTTTGAACTTTCATGAGCGACAAAATACAGTCGCGACAAATTACATGGAAACATGGAAGAACTTTAGGAAGGGATGGGACTGTGAAATAGCCATCACAGAATTCGCAGTGATAACTATCACGTAATGTGTGGCGTAGCATAGTTTTACCTTTTATAGTTTCTTTTATAATTATTGTAATAATTTTGTTTTATAATTTTTATTATATTTTTTATTACATTTTTTATTATATTTATTATTATATTTTTTCTTAATTGTTTTCTTAAATTTTTCTTAAATTTTTATTAAATTTTTATTATATTTATTATTTTTTTTTTTTATCATTATTTTTTATAATCAATTTTATTTACCTTTGTTATTAATTAATCAATAAATTAATAAATCTAAAACTCAACCAAATAGTTTGATTACTAATATTCAATAGAATCCTATTCATTCTTGAGCATCAAGATATCTGTGTACAATCTGGAGATATTCATTTTCCAAATTTTTAATAGTTTGGTCCTTCTCACTTTCAAGAATGACATTTCCGACGGAATGGATGGGTAAGACGTTCAAAGAAGTTCCTGATAAAAAGGCCTTGAACTGATAAAGCTCAGATGTATGGACGCATTGTGTGACGACATTCATTCCAAGTGCTTGAGCGGCTTGTAACACGTATTTCCGCGTGACGCCGATCAAGACCAAATTGTCTGGTGTTGTATATAGAGTGTTGTTCTTAACAAAGAAGACATTTGAGTGACTTCCTTCTGTATAACACTGGTCCGAATTAATCAACAACACACTAAACACGACTTGGCCAAAGTAAACTTGTTTCATTGCTTCAGACACGGTGGTGGTGTAGTTCTGTCGAATACTTTTCATATTTGGGTTTTCTCGTGTGACTTGGACTTCGCCAAGGATCACGCCGTTCCTTCTCATTTCCTCTGTAGGATAGTGGTGGACGTTTTGATGGACGAGAACGATACTTGGCGAGACAACTACTCGCAAATTTCCATTGACCAATTGGAGTCTTGAAATCAGTTTTGGAAGTTGCGTTTGGACGATTTCTACAGCGGAACTGTTCTGTTTCTGGGCTTCGACTTTCTCAATCGACTTGGTAAGTCGCGCTATGTGGTCTTCTTTAAATAGAACTTTGCTGTTGATAACTCGGATGACTTCATAAACTAATGGCTCTGTTGTTGGTTGAGTAAGCTCTTCAAGTTCTTTAGACTCGACAGACACAAGTGAGGAGTTAATAGAGACATAAGAACCAACAACTTGTTGCTTTGTTAAATACACAGACATTAAACTCAAAAGTTCTTCTAGTTCATTTTTATAGTTTCGTAATAACTTTTTGATCTAATTTGAGAAGTCTTTCACTTTCTTGTTTAAAACACAATCTGGTAAATAACATTTTTTTGTGTGTTATTCATTTTTTGGGTGAAAAATGTTTTTAAAACCATTGTATGAAAATATTAATAAATTTATTATTAATATTATAATTGTATTTATAGTAATATAATAGTTTGTTAAGTATTAAGTTATAATAAATAAGTTTGTGTAAATTCTAAAAAGTTTCAATTCCAATTTAAAGAAATAGTTCAGAAATATAAAAAATGTGTGTTATTTTTCATTGAATGAGAATTCAGTCTTGAACTGTTTTCGATATTTGGATCCCCACCCCCAATATTTAAAAAATGTTTTACTTAAACAATTTTTAAAATATTAATAAAAAAGAAGTATTTTAATAGTAAGACTTCTTTGCTAAACAACAAGTGACGGATTGAACAATCATATTTTCGATGATTTTCAAAGACAAATGACAAACTATAAGAATAATCAAAATAAACTAGAATAAGCAAACAGGAGATGGAAATTGATGATTTGCGAGCAATAATATATCGTCAGGCGTTATTCTTGAGTTCCTTAAGTTATGAAGATTTCCAAGACAAACAAAATGAGATGCGCGCCCTTTCCAATTTGTTGAATGAGAATATGACAACTCGAGATGACGCAGAAATTGCACTGAAAAACGCCCAAAACGCATTGAAAACAGCTCAACAGAATTCCACCCTTCAAAAAACGGTTGTCCCCAAAATCCGTGCCGACATCACTTTCACCCAACAAAAATATTTTCTCGCAAACCAAAAAGTCCAAAAACTCGAGAAAGAAAAACAAATTTTATTAAAAACAATAGATTCTTTAAAACTAGAACTCGACATCCACACGGAAATAGTCGAATCTCTTCAACCACCCGTTCAACCCAAAAAGTCCAGAGTAAAAGATGACTTCCTGTTTGTCGAGATAGTTGATCAACAAGTCAACACAAGTGGTGACCCACCAACAAGTCAAGCCTCAAACTCTTCCCTTCAATCTTCTCAAGGCTTTAAGTCCGTCCAATTTAAAACGATTCAAAAAAGTGAAATAACGAAGAGCACACCTCCTCAACAAGAGAAAGAGAGTACATCCAACCCTCCCATTTTTGTGGATGGGAAAGATGAAGTGAAAGTGTTTAATAGGCCAATACCAAAAGCGCATCATTATCAGACTTTTAAAGATATCAAAACTCTCTCTCAAAGCACCGATTTCAACGATTTCAAAGAGAATTTCGAATTCCTCAAACTCGGCTTTTATCATGATGAAAATAACATCGAGACAACAACAGACTCTATCGCCTTTGCTGGCTTGGACGTCTTCAATAAAGGTGCTGATTTGGCAACCAGCACTAAAATGGTGCCTTACATTCAAACGGGTGGCCATTACGTCGCCGTTGTGACAAAAATCCCCGCCAAAATCCCGTTCATTAAAAAGGTGGCAAAACCAATTTACAAGACGGCAAAGGGGTGCGAGAACGCAGCCAAAATCATTGAACGTAAAGAAGCTATTAATGAGTATATGGTACAATCCGCTATGATGTTTCATTCTGCTTCTAAGCAAAATGGATATTTATCAACGGTTTGTTCCACTATTAAATACTCAACTGTTATGGCTTGTGAAGACTATCTCTTCCCAACCTTCTTACCTTTTTACGATTGGTTCCATTAACCACTCTTTTTTTATCGGTAATTTATACTTTTTTTTTACTGGTTATATCGGATTTTCCTCTTTTGAACAATTCGAAGGAAATTTATTTACCGATATAATGCAAAACCATTTAATGTATTATTAATTTACTATTAGTAATAGTATATTATAAGATAGCATTCGATGTTATAATCAAATTATTATTATTAATTAATAAGTAGTAAATTATTAATTAAATAATTAATAATTTGACACAGAAAATAAAAAATGATTTGTCGCTATAATTGTAAATCTAATAAGGTATTAACAATTTACTATAGTTGATACTATTTAATACTATACTAATGTTAATACTATTTACTAATTTTCTCTTCTGTATGTATTAATTTAATAATAAATAATTAAATTAATAGTATTAATTAATTAAATATAAATAATTACATTAATATAATTAATTAAACAATTAATAAATTAATACATAACTAGATTAAATTATTTTTTTACTATCTGAGAAATAGTACGATAGTAATATGATTGGTCGTGGTAATGTCTTAGTTGGAATTCTCTCGATTGTATTTCTGATCTTGGGCTCGCTGTATTCCCAAAGCGACGTGATTTATACCCAACTTTTTGAAGACATTTTAAAAGAGAAAAATAAGATGCCACTTCCTATACCCATGGAGCCCCAACAAATCAAACGTTTGAACAATTACGCTGGCAGTGATTGTGGTGCAAAGGTACTTACGACGAACGAAGGGTCTATTGGAGCGAACAATTTGTTGAATACGAATCGAGACAGTTACTATCTTTCTCCGTGCAAGAATCACGTCCACTTTGTTATTGAGTTATGCCAAGCAATTCAAATCAAACAATTTGGCGTTGCCAATTACGAGTTGTTTAGCAATCAATTTGAGAATGTTTCTTTGTCGTGTTCAGTGAATGGGACGCAGTGGATTCCACTGGGGAACTTCACTTTTGTGAACCAAAAGATCTTACATTTGGTGACCATCCCGACTCCAAAGTGGTGTCGCTACGTCTTATTTGTTGAGAACAGTTGGTACGGAAAGGAGTTCTACTGTTCGATCAATCAATTTGTAGCTTATGGGGTGTCTTCCTTAGACGAATTAGTCGTTACTATAGTTCAACCAGAAGAAGTTAAAACAGTGGTGGCAACTTCTTTAGCTGAAAACATGACAAAGTTCGCCGAATCTCAAATTCTTGAGATTCAGAGATTAAATAAGGAGATCGTTCGTCTCAGAAACTCATTTTACGATCTCGAACACTTATCAAACGGAAAGATACAAACAACCTTCTACGGCTTACTTATATTGTCGATAGTCCTCTTTCTCGTGTTGGCCTATTGGCTATTCATGTTGTCAAAACAGTGTTATATCACGGAGTTGAAGGCTAAACAACCTTCGTTCCAACTCCTCAATCCAAGACCAACTTTCTCGCCACCACTCCAACAGATGGCGGCGCACAAAAAGGCAGATGCAATGTCAAATACACTCGGAAATATATTGGCGGGAGCTATTAAGTCGACGTCAGGGTCAGCACCAAGCTCAATGTCGGCTTCTTTGTCATCTTCACCATCACGGTCACCACCATTGGGTAAGAGTCTGACTCCACCTCCGAGGACTAACTGATTAATTGTTTATTTATTCCACTTTTAAACGTGATTTGATAAGTTGACAAGTTGATTTCAAATTGTCATGTTTTTAATCATCAAAACTTAATAAATGTATTAATTATTTTTATCTATTTTAATAATTTTATTAGATTCTTGATAAAAATAGAACAATTGTGTTTATATAGTAAAATCTATTTAAATATTAACTATAAAAAACACTCAGATTGTCAAAGTTGAGAAGATTGCTCTTGGAAAGAACGAGAGCGCTTATGAGGGAAGGAAATGACTGGAACATCGAAAAGAGGGATCCTCATTTTTTGAACGAGCTTCCCATCTTTAGGAGAATGACGGGTCTTTATATTTCTTGTCTCTTTGTTAGTCTTTAGTGAAGGATGAGACGTGGGTTGTGTACATGTTTGCTTTTGTGGTGTGTTGTTGTTCAAACCCTCTTGGCAACAGTTTAAATCACTTGTTTTGTCCATATCTTTTTTTGGCTTTAGGTTAGAAAGCTTCTCACGGAGAAGATACACCTTCTGAGCTTCGTTGAATTGGAAAATCAATTTATCGATGTAGTATGATTCTTCCATCAGACTTCAAATTCTAAATCAAAAGATGAGTTTATTTTCCTTTTTATAATTGTCAATTATCTTAAATGGATTTTTTACTAAAAATAAATAAAAAATGGTATTATTCAACTATTATTATAATTAATTTTACTATATGTAAAAAACTATTATTTGAGCCATCCTGTTATTTAGATTATTTCACTATTTTTTTTTTTTCTTTTCATTGTAAAATTGATATGTTTAAATAAAAACCAAAAATTAAAAACAATATTATAATTATAATATTATAATACATTAATTATAATTATTTTTTAAAAGTCTCTCTTTTTACCACAAACACTCATTTTTTCAATCTGATTTGACTAACGTAACGATAGTAATATTAAAGCGCAAAATTTCAGTCAACAAATCAATGAGGTAATACTATTTTTCATTCCAGAATATGGTTCGCTTTCCATTTCTCCAACTCCTTTGTGACGTCTGCCTCTCTCTTTGCCCACCATGGCACGTCCGTCTCGAACTTCTCTCCATCGATCTCATACTTCCACGCGTGGAGATAAATCTCCAGTTGTTCTGGATCCCCTTTAATTTTATTGCATTCATCGCACCAATCTACCTTCTCCCATTTCTTTAGATCACCTTTGTATTCGCTTTCAATGATTCCGTCGTCATCGCAATGTTTTGTACTATCAAATTTCGCTCCATAAATCGGATCATTAGCGACTGGGTGTCCAATTTCTTTTAAGTGGACTCTCAGTTGGTGTGTCCTTCCACTTTCCAGTTTCCCGGTGATAACTGTTGTGTTACTTTTCTCGTCATAAAACAGTGGTTCAAATTGGCTTTTTGACGCTTTTCCTTTTTCCTCGTCGATGTGTTGGACCATGACGTCAATTTTTTCTTTTTTGCTTTGTCTTCCGATCTTTCCTTCGACGGTCACCATTTCACTCATTTTCCCTCTTACACGAATCAAATAGACTTTAGCCGTCTGTTTTGAACAAATCTTCTCCCCGACCCGTCGCGCCGCGTCGGCACTTTTTGCCAATATTAAGATCCCTGATGTCATTCTATCTAATCGATGAACTGGTCGAAGTGTTTTCAACCCCAAAGATGCCATTATAAAGACTACAGTGTTATGCCTATAACGGCCACATGGATGAACGGGGATAGACCCAGGTTTATCAACCACAATAAAGTCTTGAGTTTCTTTAATTATTTTAACCTCTTGAGATGTGACTGGAGGTTCATGGCGATGCACACGATGTCCAATGTGATCGCCCATTCGCACTTTATATGACAAAGTCGTTGGAAGATCATTCACAGTAATGTCTCCTCTTTGAATCGCTAACTCAGTTCCATTGACGTCACACACTTTAAATTCACTTACAAAGACTTCTACAATAGATTTGCCTACCCACCTCCCTTTGGCATTGACTTTAAAATTATAGTAATATGGTTGAACTCGTCGATAATTATTTTCAAAGTAATATGTAGTTTCTAAAAGTTCTTCTGCAGTGATCAAATCTAATTGTTCATCCACTTTTTTAAGTTGTTCGCGTTCCAATGCCTTCGCTTTCTTCCGCTTTAAAGATAATTGGTAACTGGCATTTGTTTCATCAATTGGTTTCCGTGGGGCATGCCGACCTGAGTCGCTCATTATTTTTTTTACATTTAAAACAGACTTTTTATTCAATAAAATATTAATAAACCCTTTCGAAAAACTCATCAGTCTTTTATATTAAAAATATTTACTCGTAAATTCAAATTTTTAAAATCAGTTCAATTGTATCATTCAAATTACACAAAATAACTACTCATCTAGAAAATAAAAATGAGTATTATTTTTAAGTTCTCATTTCTCAAATGATATTTCATGTCATTAAAAAAAACTTTCATTTCAAAATGAAAGATTTTAAATATAGTATATTAACTATAAAAATAACTATAACAATTAAACATTGAATGATGTTAATTATAAAGTTCTTGCACTATGACAAACGTGGCCATCAGTCCTGCAAATATGAAAGACCCGACAACACCCACAAACAGCACATCCCAAAATTCTTTCCATCCTTTTTTGTGGTCTTCGAGTTGTTTAGCTTTCAGTGTTTTGTCGTCTTTTTTGTCTTCCATAGAGGATTGTTTTTAATTAAAATATTTTCATTAATTTTTTTATCTTTTTTAGGGTTGGGGTGCTATTTAAACCTCGTCTCAGAAATGTTGTCAACGAAGAACCAAAGCGGATCCTTGCTCTTTAGCATCCATCTCGTCAAAATTCTTCAAGAGAAAGTTGTTAATTCCTATACAAGGTGGTATCACCTCAGCATTTGAAATTGACAGGATATCTTTGTACTTTTATTCTATTTCTTGAACAACGACGTTTAAGAAATCTATCAAATCCTTCTATAAATTAATTAATCTTAAGTTATTATATGAATAATTAAACTAGACTTTATAGATTTTTTTATTATAATTCATAGTTGAGTATTTTAGTTTTTTAACCATAATGTAACTACATGTTTTAGTATATAATTTAATTATAAAGATTAGTTAAGAAGATAGTTCTTTATGGAATTAATATTGAAATTCATAATTTATAATATTGTATTATACATATAATACGGTTTATTTATGTTTGCAATAAATGATCATCAAACTATTTTTAATGATTTTTGTAATTAAAAATATTAATTACAAAAACCTTTGATAAAAAAGATTGAAATAAAAAATAATAATTTCATACTTTATGAGCTACATAGTCTTCGATGGCATTGTCAAGTGTAGTGTTTTGTTCAATGACGTATCCCAATTGTGACAACAAAGAGATACATATTTTAAGTGCAGATTCAAATGAATTTACTTCACAAAAATCCCAAAAGTCGTTCAAAAGCAATTTATCTGCAAACTCCTTCTGATCGTCAAGTTTCATTATCTGGTTAGTATTATTCTCAAATATTGGTAATTGCGTTACTTGTGTTTTAAGAACCAGTCTTATCATTGTGAATAATGGTGCGAGAAGAACCACCGACTTCACCGAAAGTTGGTCGATGAATGTCCGTTGGTTTTTGTTTGTCATCTTAGACAAAATGCCAAACAAAACTTTCTGGATTTTTTTGGCGTCTTCTGTGTTCTCATTCCTCCCACCACTCAATTTTCTGTATTCCTCAATTTTATCAATCATGATTGGGAAAAAAGTGAGATTTGGCGCAATCTCAGCCGCATATGCGCAAACTTGGTCCAAATTAGCCTCCACAAGACCTCTTGCGATTTTTACTGAAAATTCGAATGGTGCTCGTTCCGCCTCAATCTTCGCCCCGCTTTCTTTTGATTTTTTGAAAATTAAATTTTGTTCTTGGCACAAAAAGTCAAAAACCTCTGAAAAGTCGCAAATGGGCGGATTTTGATAATAATCCACAAACTTGAAATATACACTTGAACTTGTTGTGATCTCCAAAGTTATTTTTTCTATTGTCTTCATATCGAAAAAGTTTATGTTTTCAAAAAACAGCTTCGGTTCATTGTGGATGTAACACGTGTTGTGCGCCAAATATGAAATTTTGAGTTCTGTCGGAAGAAGAGCAAATGTTTTTGTCATTGTTGAAATCTCCAATCGTTCGTGATTGTAAAAATCAACATTTCTGAAAATTGCAGGAACGAGAGTACATTTAAGGCAAGAAATTGGACGGAAATTTGAAGACAAAAAGAGGGTCTTCCGAGTGGCGTAGTCGGGCTCTTTGCCTACAAGCGCCAAACGATATATCTTCTCCATCAAACAAACGTTGGGAAGGTCCGTTGAATACGTCTTGATAATTTCGTTCTTGAAATACTTTTCGACATCGAAGTCTTTCTTTTGAGGAAAGGCAAATTGAATGAAGACGTTGGTAGCTGCAGGAATTTTTAATACATTAGAAAAGCGTTCCAGAACATAAGGAACCTTTTCTAATATTGATGAATAACAATCCTTTTGGATGGAGTACACAAACTCTACATTACCTATTCCTTTCACCACATTTTCTACAGTTTCTTGAAGTAAAATGTCGTTATCCAAATATATCAAATTTCTCATCTCCAAACTCTTGAAAATCGCCTCAGCACATTTCATTCGGACATCCCACGAATAGCTCTCTGTGTTATCTTTGTCTTTGAAAATTTTGAATATGACATTACGGATCACTTCTTCTCGATTCAACAATCTCCACAACTTGACAACTCGCTCGTTCAAGTCTCTCACCGCGGCTTGCTTGCACCCAAAGGCTATTGTTCCTTGGACACACATTGATATGAGCTCAACGGTTTCCTTCCCACTTTTTACCTTTGTTGTACACGTGTCTATTTGCTTTTTGTCAAATAACGACAAGAAGTTTTTCAAGGTTTCTCCACTCTCTTTTTTGAGAACTGCAATGTACCCTTCGTACATTCTCAACATCTCAACGAGCGCTGCATCTCCCATTTTTGTGACTTTACCAAAACACTCGCAAAGCACCTTTTCTTGCTCGGTAGCCGCCGACACCGCGTTTTTCGGGTCTTTTCTCTTCTTAGCGTCCTCCGCAAAGTTATAAAAGACGTTAGAAAACAGTGGAAACACCGTCGAAATTCTTGGCGTTCTTTCGTACGAGAAGATTTCGAAATTAGTGAGTGTAGTCTTCTGTTGTACAAACTCTCTGACCTTCTTCCATTCATCTTTGAGTGTTTCTAGTGGCATACACGTGTTGAGTAACACCGTAATGACATTTGCTTTTGCTCTTAATGCTTTATTTAAGAAGACGTGGTAGAACAACGACAGATACTGAACACCATCAAACCACTCTTTTTGTGTCACAAACGCGGTTTGGAGTTTTTCAAAGACGATTTGTTTGTGCGCCATTGTTTCTTTGATTCCCGATTCGTTGATCCTAATGGCACTAATATCTTTCAAATCGACATAGTCCACTGCCTTTCTTTCTATTTCCAACTGGCACTTTTCGTTCTCCAAAGTTGTGTTGAGTGTGAGTTGTACAAAGGTGGTCATGCATTTCACGGACGACGACAAGTCGACTCTTCCAAGGACTTTTGTGTGGATCAAAATTTCGTCGGAATACGCGTTTGTGCACTCCGGGAGGTTTCCCATCCAACCTGAAAGTGACTCGAAAATGGCTTTGAGGAGTTTTAAAAGAACGTCTTCTTCATTATTAGTATGTGTGTTGACAGTAAGTAAAGGGTTTCTCACCTTCAGTCTTGCATTAATAAGATCGTAGAGTGTACTATAAGTCTTTCCTTTACACACTGCAACTAAAAATGGATATTTATATGTCGCAGTGATTTGCTCGATAACGTTTTCAACTTCTTTAAAACAAAGTGCCTTTGTAAAGATTGAAAGTAACACCAAATGAAATGTAAACATTTTGGTGTACAAATCGGAGCGACTGTAAAACTCCTTTCCAACACTTCGCTGTGACATTTTCCTCAGCACTTTGAAGAAGTCGGTTAATACTTCGACATCACATTTGTATGGGGTATGCTCTATCCCTATAAGAAGAGCAGAAATCGTTTGACAGAAGTCGTTCTTTCTCATCTGAGCGACGTTTTCGGTATTAAAAAAATGAGTAAAGAAACACAAAGCTCCACGGAGATACAAGTCGGGACGTGCAAGAGTTTTGTAAACCATTTTTGTGGTGACTTTCCTTTGAAACTCAATATCAAAACGATTGACTACTGCAGAAAATGTTTTTCCCGCTTGGGACAGAACTCTATAATCCGTGTCATATATAAATTCAAAAATCATTTCGTTGAGATTTGCTTTTTCTTCAAGCAAAATGGGGGTTGGAAGGGTTTCAAAAACTCGAAGAAAATTTATTTTTGAAGGCCATGGCGTGTTAAGTGGAAGTCCTTTAAAAATGTTTTTCATTTCTTGTGGAACGGAATTTGTCATGGAAAACATTTGTATAACTTTCATTGCGTTGACGTAGACAGCTGAATGTCATAACTTATTATTATTTGATAATACTAATAGTATAATATATAGTATTCATAATAGTATAATATTCTATTTTAAATTATAAACAAACAAACCGTCTAAAACAGTTGTTGAACTTTTTTGTTCTGGAAAATATGTTTTGACAAAAACACTTTTTTCTATTGCAAATTTCTCCAAAAAAATATCAAACGACTGGAATTTGTGATAAAAAAATGAGAACGTGGTGACAAAACTTAATGCAGTGACGTACAGATGCCTATCAAACTTTTCTGGTTGATAGAAAATGTCATGTGTAATGGACTTCATACTTTCGTTTTTGTTGACACAAACTGTGAATGTGTGATGTGGAAACAACGTGAGTGCATTTGTTAATACGTTGAGACACGTTGCTTTAATGTTACTATGTTGAACCTTTTGAAACGTCTCAAAAACGCTTTCGAGTAATTCCTTTTCTGGCAACACATTTTGTTGCAATCCAAAAATGTTATTAACAATTTCCAATGCCGTCAAAACGACATTTTGTGGCACATCGGTTTGTAAGATTTTTTTCGAAAGAACAAGACTTTCCTCCACAATCGACTTTTTGACAAGCCACTTGAGGCTTTGGAAAATCCCGAAGATTTCCTTTAAAAATAGAAGAAACAAATCGATTGATTGTTGCTCCAAAATTTTGTTTTCAAAAAGTTTGAGTGTTGTCATCAAATGTTCGTTTTGGTGTTGGTGATGACAAATAATGACATATATTGCCGCGTATGCTTTTTTATTGAGTTGATTTGGTGTAACAAAATTAGTTAAGTTGTGGTAATTACGGAGCAAAGTTATGACATCGTGATTACTTATTGTGACATTATAAACATCAATCAAATTCTGCCCGATGATTTCTATAAGTTGCGTGTGTTGAGTTTCGGTTTCAAAAATCAAGAATATAGCCTTCCAAAGATCTTCAAAATATTTACTGACTTTTTCCGTCTTCATAAATTTCATTAATAAAACGATCTTGACAAAAACATATTTGGAGGACTTTGGTTTTGTTGTGTGATTTTCTATGAAGTATTGGAATAACACGGGAAACACAGCATCTTGAAATTCAACACTTTGTATTTCCATTGTAAATAGTTTTGTTAAAGCCTCGTCTGCTGCGTTCCAATTATTTAACGAGTTTTCCTCAAGTTGCTCAACATTAGTTTTGGTCAACAAAATTTTTTCCTCCATCGTCATCTTTTAGTTTTTAATTTCGAGTTCGTGTCATTTTTTTAATTGTTTTTTTGATTTCAATTTTTTCATTGATAATTTGTACATTTCAAATATTTAATTCAAAATTATAATATCTTTTTTAATAAATTTTTAACTCTTAAATAGTATAAATAATAGTATTGAATAACACCAAGAATACAAAAATAGAACAAAAGAATTTTAAATTTATAATTTGTTCTCTACATTTATATTTACTTTTTAATTACTATTGTTATTAATTAATTAAACGTAAAATATAGAAAAGATACATTTATTCAAATTCTGCAGACTCATTCCTTAAGTTAAGAATACTCTTGCTTTCATTCAGACTCGGAGACAGTGATATTGTATAAGCCAATGCTACAAACCATGCATTTGCATCCAAAGGATCTTCAAATATTAAAGTGATTTTAAGATCTGACAGAGGGGAAGTGAATAAGAGAGCAGTACCACATGTTGGGTTGGGAGAGTAACATACAGTTGCATCTTCTGTCACCATAAAGACACTTTGAACAACAAAATTGTCATTTTTAAAGTTTTCAACACTTTCATATGAATCAATCTTCTTGTATATGTCATTTTCCTTCTTGTGACCAATCTTTCTGCCATCGTATTTTGTAATTCTTGATCGAATAAGTACATCATTGAAAAGGAAGAAATATCCTCTTCTCATTTTAGTCTCTTCACCTTCACAGAATTTACAGCTCCCAGACACTATAAATCTTCTGCACGATTTATTTAAGTTATACAATCCACTCAACGTGTTGATTACTTCAGAGTATTTTTCTCTCTCTTCCTCTATCATCTTCTTTTCATTGATCCAAGACGCAACATCTAAGATGACATGATAACACTCCACCATTTTTTCAGCCTCTTCACTTATCGCAGGAATGTTCTTAATTATATCTTTAATGAGTAATATATATCTTGGTATCCTTTGGACTGGAGTGATCAAGTAAGACTGAATACGTTGAATTGAAACAGTTGGGTGAGTTTCTTTATAGTGCAAAACACTCTTTTCTACGATTTTTTTGACGCTTTGGTGGGTCATCAGTTCATTCACTATTTTCAAATTCGAGTTGTACTCCACTATATATGGGCAAGTCCCTTTCGAAAAATGGAAGAAGTAGCGAAGTAATTTACTGATTGTTGGAATTTCATTTTCATTCTTTTCTTCATATTTTTCAGTCAATTTTTCAAAGAAGATTTCGTGTAGTCTTAAAAGCATCTTTACTTGGATTTTCATCTTATGGACAACATTAGAATATTTCCCTTCAGATATTGGGTCTAAATAGCAGTGCAACAAGATGTCAAGGTTATTCACATGTGTTTGTTCGGTATACCACAATTCTTGCAACAAATTCTTGTACTTATCGAATTCCTCCTTTTCTACAGTGTCGAATAAAGGAACAAAAGAAGACGTTTGTTGTCCATCTTTTTTAAAAACAAATTTGCGTTCTGCTTTCCCGCCAATTTGGACGTCTTTCATTGAAATTTCATTTGCATGTTTTGTGATAAATTCAGTGCGTCGTGTTTCAACGAGTTTTTCCATCACTTTAATCTGCTCCTTTGGGTTATCATCTCCATTTCGGATGTCAAGAACTAAACACTCTTTATACCCTTTTATTGGAAATCCAACAGACACTCGATACCTTTTCAGATAGTCTCTGACCATTTCAGAGTCACATGAAATCATCAGATCCAAGTCTTCGTCGGGTACTAACGTGTAAAAAACGCCTTCATCGACCGGACAAACCTCCTCAAAATCTTCTGAATCGGAAAGGTCATTAAGTCCTTTTTTAACTCTCACAAATTCAGTGTCTGTATTCTTCCTCTGTCGTTCACTCTCTTTTCTCTTTGGTGATTCTTCCCTCTTCACAAACGTCGGTTGGACGGAATTTCTTCTCATGAACTCAACACGAGGAACTGCAAGTGAATTTCTTGCTGTTTTTGGAGACAGTTTTCCTCGTGTAAAATCTTCTATGACTTCCGTGACAAAATCCCGACTTATTCCAAAGTGGTGCATTTTTAAGATTTGATGTTTAATTCCTCTTCCTGTTCTTTTAGTCTTCAAGCGCAGATACCTCTTGCCAACCTTACTTGTTTGCCCCAATTTCTCTTTATGTAGTCTTTCATTATAAATTACAAAATCACTGACTTCTAAAGGTATTTCTAAATTATCTAACTGAACGTCTTGCTCAGGATCAAGCGATTTTCTTTCTTGGGAAAATAAAAAGGAAGAATTCAGTTTCCTCTTTTGTTTTGTTTTAAAAGCCTTTTCAGCATCAAAAGATGAAGTGATGATCATTGATTTTCTCTGTGGTTCTTTTTCTATATCATCTTTGTTTAACGAAAATTCGGTTCTGAATATAACAGACGTGTGATTTGGTGTTGGTGAAGGTATTGATCTTCCCGATGTTCTTTCCTTTTTTCTTTCTACACCTTTAGTTGTTTTAGACATAATAATAGGAGTGATGTTACCTGAAAATTCAACGTTCAAAAGAAATGGTTCAAGTGGGACTGCTGTATTGTCAACACGATTCATCGTTTTGAATATTAACGTTCGTTTCATAACTTCTTTTTTATAAAAATATGTGAAGTGATTTTAGGGGGGTTTCATAAGTTGTTCCAAATATAGTCAAAACAGTAAATTGTTAAGTGTTGTTAAAAATCTAAAATTGGATTTATTACTTGGAGAGGTGGAATGTCTCGAAGAAAAAAAAATAAAAAACAAAACAACTTATAGTTTTGAGTTATATTAATATGGCAAAATTCAATGTTTTCTTTTTTCTATATATTGTGGTTATATAATTATTATAATTTAGTAAGTTATTTGAATAATTTTTTAAAAGTCATTTCTTATTTACATTAAGTTAATAATTTATTAAGTAATATATAGTTTTTAGAATATTGAAGAGGTAAAAAAATCAAAATTAGTTATTAAAAAATTAGTTAATAACAAACAAGTTAATAGAGTTTGTTTTAAAATGTTGTCCTTTTGTTTGATTTATACACAAATAATCGTTTGAAAATCGGGAATTTGGTAATTCCTGTTTTTTTAAATATTAAAAAATTAGAAAAAACTGCAACAACTATTTTTACTGTTCAAACAGAATCCCGATATTATATTATTAAATTAGACCTAAATGTTCGGGAAAAAGTTTTCCGACTAACTCTATTCGTCCAGTAACTCAATATAAAACAAAAGAATAGAAGTTGAAAACGAAATTTGTAGTCAAAATATAACGATATTTTTGATTTAATTTTGTTGTTATAATAACGAATAGACAACTTTAGAGTTTTACAAATATCAAAAAAACAATTTCATTATCAAAAGTGTTTGAAAATTGTTGTTTGTTGTAGAAAACAAGATTTTTTATATTTCATGATTATACCTATACCAAGTTGGTCGATCATTTTATTAAAATTTATATGATTGTTCTGTGAATAATTATTTTCATTAACTCGATGAATCGAATAACTTAAAAAAATCAAAATCATTTCATGATCACATATGTATCTCAATGTTTTTGTTTTCAAGTACAAAGATTTCTTCTTAGAGCCAATTTTTTACCGAAATTATTGTTAATATTTCAAACCCATTTTCGTATGAAACAGAAAGAAAGAACACATCATTTAGTCATATAATAGTTGAATATTGGTAATACGAATCTACGACTTTAATGTATTTATTAGTTTTAAATTTTATATATTTAACGTTGTTTAATGCATTATAATAATTATATAATAATGATACATTGAAAAAATGTTTAAATATACAATTTGAATTTTAATACTTATGAATATCTATGAAAAATTTACAAAAAATACAAACATGTAAATAAAATAAATCATAAAACCAATTATGATTTATTTTATTTATATGTAAATTATAAAATTTACATATTAAGTATAAATTATTATAATAAAATTTACTGTTTATTATCGATTATCTAAATAAACACAACATCTTTTTAACAAGAAACATCTTTATGGAATAAAAGATGTTTCTTTTATTTCGTAAATGAATGTTTATTCCATGAATGAATAAATATGTGAAGTGTATATAACTTATATTTATCAAAAATTACTTTATTTTTATAATTGATAAATATTATTATTCAGAATTTAAATATTTTATTTTTTTAAAGGTGTTAAAGAGTGTTAACGTAATACAAAAAAGTATTGATAAAATAATGGTAAATATATTTTTCAAACAACAACTATATTCAAATTCAATCTTAATTAAACCTTATCAAAATTATAAGATTTATCAAAATAAAATTTAAGCAACATAAAAACAAATATTTTATTTTTTGACCAATGATGATAAATATTTTAAGATGTATTGTTAATGTTACATCAAGTAAAAGCAAATCATGTTCTTTATTACAATCAAAACAAAAACAATTTTTTTCATTATATCAATTATACCAACAATTTAATAATCCCAACATATTATAAGAAGAACACGTTTTATATAATAACAAATTAATTTATTGCTTAAACACAATATTTGTAATTTTTATAACAAATATTATAGAAACTATTATGTTAATTTGTCAATTGTAAGCTTATTTATTTTTTGTTTTTTTTATTATTTTGTCTGTCATAATAAAAAATATATAAAAAAATTGAAACGTGTTCAGACATACAAAATATTAAAATAATATATATAACACATATAACACCATGCTTAAAATTTCAAGTTGTATTTACCAACTTTAATAAATTAATGTTTTTAATTTAAGTATGAACAAATATAACATTGAAATTAATGAATTTTTATCAATTAATTATAAACGTCTATTTTTGAAACGACAAAACAAATAATAACATGTTCAGTTTATTTTTGACTAGTTTTAGTAATTCATTTCAAACAATCGAAACAACGATGGTTTTTAAAAACTAATTATTTTAATATTAAAAGTGTATTTAAATCGAAGATTACATCTTTTATAATTATTGATAATTGTCACATCTTATTTTATAACCCGAAAACAACATTCAAATATATATATACATTTCTCAACACGAACAATTTCTGTTTTAATTAAAATAATATTGGAGTAATTAATTGTTATAAAACTCTCGTATTATTAAATTTAAAATGAATTATATAAGTTACAAAGAACTTCAACTTAAAACTTCTACACGATATTGTTATTGTGTTTGTCAAAGTGAAGAAAGTATCCATTGTATTAGTTAATCAAAAAATACATTCATAAATAATTTATGTTAAAAAACCCATATTATAAATAATAAAACAATTATAAATATATAGTTTTTACAATTAGTGCAATTAAAAATAAAAAATGGTTTTTAATTGCCAATTCCAAATTTGCAATAAAAATACCAAAACACAATCAAAATGATTTAATTGAATTATAAACAATGGCAAATAAAACTAAAAAGCAACATATGGGTTTAAAATATACACGTTTAGTTTAAAAAAACAAAACAAATAAACGCGTCCAATCATTCAATCCCACACATCCCGAATCACAGCTGAATGTTTTTGTAACACTAAGAAATGACTACCCGTATTAAAAAATAAGAAAAAGAAGTTCAACAATGCCAAACTGTTTAACACTTTATGTCGAAAACACCAGAGAAGAGTAGTCAATTCAAACGAACACGGAACTGGCACTCGCAACAGTGCTGCGTCTTAATATCGTTATTGAATCAATACTTTGATGTGACATACCTCCGTCCTTTCAAATTTTCAACTAAGAGTGTCCCATTCATATGGGTGCAGTCCCTTCAAAACAACACAAACAAAATAAACACTCAAAAACTCACTGACGAGCGTGTGAACGTTTTGATTGAAGCAGATAGAAAAAATGACATTGATGACAAGACTATAAAGCGCCGCTGTGAATCGTATCGGATTATGGAACATCTCCATGTCTTAATGGACGTCTTGTCTACAACTCGTTTCGATTATCAAACAACGTCTGACAAACACGAGAACATCCCAGACAGAAGGATCCTCAAATCAGTAAATGTCGATGGGTATGTCTTCTCAAGAGAAAAGATGGAAGACGTTGGGAACAAAATCAATTCTATTTTGTTGGAACGAGCATTGTTCCTTGATAAAAGCCAAGCAACATTACTCTATAAAGGAGACACTGAACTCATGTGTGCACTTCTGTTGAATGACTCGTAAATTTGTATGACTATTTCTTTATGTAATAAAGATAGAATGTATGTGATAAAAATTGGGTTTAAACATCAAATTACCATAGTTTATAATATTAAAAATAGAGCTGTGTATGGATAATTACATTTCACTTTTGATGGAAACGATAATCTCTTACTTTTATCAGTTGATATTTATTGGCTCTTTCATTTGGTAATTATATTTCATTGGTATATAACAGAATTTTTGATATATAAAATAATAGCCATTTATTTAAAGTTGGATTAATTACACACATTTCATTCTTATTGTTATTCTGTGTCATTTTTTTTAAAGTGATGTTATTTTCATTGTTGGATGCAATTTAAATGAACTTGTAAGTCTGTGTATTTTAGATGTTAAATTTTAAATAACATTTTTTTGAGATAATAATAAAGTTGTTATTGATATCAATAAAAGTTGTATTAACGTGATATAATATACAATTCGATAAAACTTATAATGGGTAGTTATTTGACTCAATCATTTAATCAGTTTTTTTAATTAATTAATTAAGGATAAAAAATGGATTTTAATATTAACACATCATATATTTCAGTTATAAATGAAATGTTATTGATAAACAAGAGTATATTTATAATTTAAAAAATGATATTATCTAAATGTTTATATTATTCATGAATCAATTAATTGAAATTAATACATAAGAACACAACAGTTCATATTATTTTAAGTTCATATCAACAAATATATTAATTACTTTTTAGTACTTTTAACAGTATACAATATTGTGTGAAAATCAGTTATAATTTACAAATCGAATAACAAAATATCATAAGTAAAATAAATGCTCATTATTTTACAAAATTGATCATAACATCAATATCTTTGCTATATTTATTCAAGTCACATTATTAATTATCAATAAAGGAAGTCAAAAATAAATTATATATACTTTACTCGATATTCCTGAGACGCCAAAAGTTATTTTCTATTTTGTACTCCGAAGATATCACCTCAACCATCACAACATCATAATAAGAGTCAATAGAATTTCAAAATGTAGTTGAATATACGACCCCATCATTTGACCCTGTTACCAATACATCATCTTTAAAATACACTGACGTGACTGGGTGTTCATGTTGATACAAACAATTAAACTGTTCCATTCTTCCTTTATCACAAAACGCCATTTCGACCAATTTGTTCTGTGTCCCCACCACAACTTTTCTGTTATAACACCTCAAAGCATTTGTCATCCCGCCAACAACCGTATTGTTCACACACATTCTTGGGTACCTCACGTCCCACATTTCGACTATCCCTTCGATGTTTCCAATCACAACATTCCAGTCAAACCAATCGACCCCTCCATAAGGCACTCCTCCTTTAAACAGAAAAGTACTTCGTTTACTTCGACTATCAAATCCAGCGACACTCTTATCACTAGACACAACAAGAAATTGGTCTTCTTTATAGTCGTGAATGGTTTCAACTATACTATCCGTTTTACTATAAGACTCAATCTCTTTCAACACACTAATGTCATATATAACTATTCGCTTCCCTTTCCACCCAACAAACTTACTGTTCCCAACAAACGCTGCACCATCCACATTCACCGTTTTGTACGTCTCAACTTCCTTTAGGTTGTCCCACTGAATGACTGATGACGTCCCACCAGTGAACTGGTAAAACATTTTTTCAGTCGATTTCTGCCCACTTAAACATCCTCCTATGAACGATGAAGCAACTACTTTTTTCATAAAAACCCACTCAACTCGTTTGTTATTAGTGGCGTAGTCTTGTAATGACGCTTTGCCATCTTCACTGACTATGACATACTGATTGTCCGGCGTTGGAAAGATATGTGTGATGGGCGTGTCATACACTCGATGCCTTTTTTTGTGTAGTGTCGTGTATGTGTACCTCCAGTGCAGATTCTGTTGTTCGTGTCTCAGCACTGTAGTGTAATAATCAACTGGGTCTGATGGTGATGTGCATTGTGATTTGCTACATTCTTCATACAACTTACCAAATGTTTTAGGGTCATAGTATTTCGTGTAAATCGCTTTTAAAGTAGACTGACACGTTGCAATTTGTTGGTAGAATCTGGTTGTTATTGAATTTTATTACCTTATATTTATACATTCCAATTATAGTATATTAATAGTATATTAATAGTATATTTATAATATATTAATAATATATAAATAACAAACTTCCGGCACGTAAGTTTCAAAGAAACGATGTGTTTAAGTCTCAAATATTGGAGTATCTTCATCAACACATTGTTATTTAAAATATCCAAATTCAACTTAAAATTCTTTTGTTCCTCAATTTTTTTAAATTCGTTGGCCATTTTGTTGAATTTATCTTTCATACACATTGAAGCTTTGAGGATTTGAAGAGAAGTTAAAAACATATTTCTTTCCGAATGAATAATTTGGGGGACCACCGAGTACTCGACTGCTTTAATAAGAAACGTGAGTCGAGCCATAAAAATTGTTATTCTCTTTTTAATACCACCAAAGCCCAATTTTCTGAACGATGGTATATAAAATTGTAACACACATCTTGTCTTAATCATTTCATTCACTTTTCTCGTCTCAAAACCTGCTAACAAACATTCCGTTTGTTCAATTCCGTCGTGGCGATGTGGGCAATTAGGCAACTTCTTTAATGAGTGTCCACACACAAAGATGTTACCTTCAAACACACAGGAAGCCGTGACGATATCCAACACAGTGGTATTAGCTGCCAATAAAGAAGACTCTGCATGCAAAGAATTGAGGCCATTAAATGTGCCGATCTTCTGCACTTTGTCGAACAAGACGTTATCGGAGCTCCACAGGAAGAGTGCTTCTATCACCTTTTCCATATCGATTTGGATCGAGTTTAGTGTGTAATTTCGAATGATGATATTCGAGAAGTCTCGCGTGACGTATGTTTCCGAGAATCGATTTCTCTGGCAAAGGCGATAGTCGGGAGGGACAAATCGGATGATTTCCTCAAACTTCTTTTTCAGTGTTGCGGCGACGTAGTTGTTTGTGTTTTTACTCAAAGAGATGAGGAAATAATGAACGATAATTCGACATGAATGAAATAACTCAACATACCATTTGGTGACACATGGAGCTTTAGTAGCTAGTTCTAAAGTGATGGAACACCCGTCTCTCTCTCTTTGACATACAAGGCAGTAATACTCCCAATAGTCGGGTTTGAAGTCGTAGAAGAGAAACACCGTCTTTGAACTGCGAGACATCTTCTTTTGAGTTTCAAAGGATTCAACTCCTTCATAATTCTCTGAGGAACTTTTTTGTGTTTTGTTTGAAGAAAATAATTCATTGTGTGGTTTGAAGTCGTCGTCGGTATACATTTCTAAACGCGTTTTACAATTAAAGTAAAAAACGGAGTCGTCATATCCATTCACCGCACATTTAAAGTGCATCCGAGTTGAATCACGCGAGGTGACTTCAAGGACATGGGGATTTGTCAAAAAGATGTTCACCGGGTTGTGGACTTCTTTTAATATGTCTTGAAACGAATATGGAACTAAAACGGCAGTTCTAACACGAATAATATTATTTTCTACTTTAGAAAAAGTGTGCATGTTATAAGCGGGGGGCTGAAACTCGTTAATTGAAGTCTCCCATCCTTTAGGCGGAGGGTCCATCTTATCAAACAAATTGGTGATTGTAATTGTTTTGTGATCTAACTTCTCTGCTGATGTGTGTGTATCGTAAGAGAGCGACAGTGTATTTTCAATCAATTGAAAGTCACTTGACATCTTTTTTTGTAGATGGAGACACACCCAAATTTTTTTCTAATTTTTTTGTGGAACTTTGGTACAGTGGTGAAAATAGTATCATGTTTTATCTCTATGTATAAACAAAAACACAGATTTGATCAATTTTTATATGATAAAAGAATACATTATGCACTTTTGGGATTATTAAACGGTTTTTTATTTGGAATTGGAAATTCATATGTATCTAGTTGGTATTAGAATATATTATTATTTTAACAATATATAATTCTAATGGATAAATAAATGTTATACTATATAACAATATTTTGGTTTTTATTATTAGTAGATTTTTTATAGAAGGACTACTTCATTTAATAAAAACACTCAAAAAATAAAAATAAAACTTTTTTTTATATCTTGTTAATTAATTTATCCAAAAATGCATTATGACTATTAAAATTAGGTAAAAAAAAAATTATATTATACACATTTGGGACAGTTTTAAAACATAAATAAAACAATGATTTGAAAAAAGTGACAACTTAAACAAATATGGTTAATAAAACTAAAAAAAACATACCAAAATATTTTTTAAATCCATTTCAAGGACAGAATGCTAAAAAAATTTGATTTGAATTTGTTTTTTTTCTATTTTTTTCAATTTTATTGTATTTAAAATCAATATTTCGGGAACTATAGGTAATAATACTTGTAAATTTAATAACCTGTTTTTTTGGTTTAATTTAAACTATAAATACTTAAACATAAAGTAACAAAGATAAAAAAGAAAAAATGTAACTTTTTTCAATGAAATAAAATAAAATCGAAGAGTTTAGAAATCATGACAGTTTGAAAAACAAACAAGAAAAAAATTCAATAATTATAAATTTTGTTATTTCAAAGAATATTATTATAAACTAATAAACTAATGATATTGGTAAAATTATAACAAAATATAATAATTATTATTGTAAAAGAGTGCTATTGTATTATTTTTTTATTAAATAGTTATTTATTTTTAAATGATAAAAATTGTAATACAGTCGAATTAGGTCTACTTGTGATAGTATTTTTTATGAAAGTGATATGATTTTTATAAAATGTACAACATTTTTGATAAAAATGATGAATTAATTGAGAAGTGATAGTAATTTGTTTGAAAAATTATGAGTATTTTTTATAAAAGTGATAAACAATCGTAAAAAATGATGATTTATGGTAAAAATGATGGGAAATTATATCAAAAGTGATGGATTTTTCTCAGAAATGATGCAATCTATAAGAAAGTGACCAATAATATTTTGAAAAAGTTTATGATTTTTAACACTTGTGACAGATTATTTTATAAATATATAAATGTCGTTAATTACGGAAACTTCCCGTTATTTTAAACAAAAAATAAAATAAACACAATCATTCATAAAAAATTTCTTTCATTAACATAAGACCACACTACATTTATACAATTTTCCATTAAGGCTATTACATTAGTAAGTTAAATATTCACAAAACCATTTCAAAAGCAAATTTTACCCAGACCATACACCGATTTGAAATTTGCTACCAATTTCTGAATTATTTACAAGTTATTTTAAGTGTTAACCTTAATACCAACTTTGGTACTTTAGAATTCCAGTTCAACAGTATCTCTATATATTCGAAATAATTTAATTAATTCAAACTTATCAGAAAGCAATACTCTATTGTATGATCTTTTGACTTGTGTAATATTTGTTACATTCTTTTTTGGTCATCCTCTTTTTCTTCTTTCAGATTGTGGTGGTATAAAAGGAATAATACGCCGTGATTCCACAACTTCAACTTGTAGAAGTTGTGGAGAGTTTTCTATATAATCGCTTCGAACAATTGGATCTCTTGCATCAAGATATGTAAGTGAACGAGACATTTGATTATTATTTAAATCAAAGTTGTTTTTGTAGTTCAAATAACTTAAAGAAAAAACAATGTAAACACATCTTTTGTAATATTTTATGTTTATTTGTGTTTATTTTATTTTTTGTTTAAAATAACGGGAAGTTTCCGTAATTAACGACATTTATATATTTATAAAATAATCTGTCACAAGTGTTAAAAATCATAAACTTTTTCAAAATATTATTGGTCACTTTCTTATAGATTGCATCATTTCTGAGAAAAATCCATCACTTTTGATATAATTTCCCATCATTTTTACCATAAATCATCATTTTTTACGATTGTTTATCACTTTTATAAAAAATACTCATAATTTTTCAAACAAATTACTATCACTTCTCAATTAATTCATCATTTTTATCAAAAATGTTGTACATTTTATAAAAATCATATCACTTTCATAAAAAATACTATCACAAGTAGACCTAATTCGACTGTAAATAACCATTAAAAAAACTATATAAATTTAAAATATTCAAAGTTAAAACAAACTTTGAATTTATTTTGAAAAACTATTGAAATAAAATAAATAAATAAAAATATTATTTTTTATTATTATTAAAAAACAAATAATTTTTTGAAATTAAAAAAAATGTTATTAAAAATATAATATTATTTATTATTTATCAGTTTAATAAAAACAAATAAATATATTAGTAAATTTATTATATTAGTAAGTTACTTGGTATATGAACTAAATTGGGTATATTAATCTCTATATAGTCTAATCCCGAAAGTTTCGGTTTAAAAATGACTTCAATAATCCAAACTCAACCAAATTTGTTTTGTGGTAATTAAAAAAACTTACAAATCAAGCTTTTGTGGAACAATAACAAATAACAGTACAGAATATCTGTAAATCAAATTTTACACAAAGAAACCAAAAAGTGTTAATTTCAATACTATACTTATTACAAATCAATTAACTTCAATTAAACCATACATTAATAACTATGAATACTATACTTGAAATAAAACACATTTCAATCAAAAAACCTTGCCTTAAAAAAAAGAAAAATGTAAAAATAGAACGGTTTGTTGGAAATTTTTGATTTTTTTATTCTGCAAAAATACACACAAATTTATAGTAAATTCAATAATAAAATGAATAATAAAACAACCAGATACGACAAAACTCCAAAGAAAAAAAATTTACATGATATTTTGTTTTTTTTTCATTCGTGTTACTTTAAACCCGAAATAACACACAAATCTCCCCAACCTTTTTCCAATAAAATCAATTGTTGTTGATTGTTTTTGTTTCATTTCAACACCGACTTTCAAACTGAGAAATAACTCGTTGATGTGTGAAGAAACAAAAATGAATGTATTTCTTCCACGCGTACGGTCCGATGGATCGCAAATGGGTCGGTCCGCTATGAGTGAAGATGATGATTCCGATGGGTCTTCAGACAATATAGTATCCTCGCCAATAACTCGAGTACCATCAGCTCCTTTTCAACGAACTTTTCGTTCTCATTCTTTGAATGCTGATGACGCAATGTTGCAGATTTTATTTTTAGCACCTTATTCGCCTCTCTTGAAAAGTTATGTACGAACCGTTTGTCCTCTTCTTCCTCAAATGTACTATTCATAATAGTATAATAATTACTCTTTATAGTATATATACTACTGTACCATATTTATTAGTTATAATATAGTTAATTGTTGATTTAACGAGCAGCTTTTGAAAACGGACTGTGAGAATAGAAACATTGACGTTTTAATGAACTATTTTACTGCTCGGAAATTATTACCACAGCTGTTACAAACGCTTGCGAAATTTGAAGTTGAACAAACGAATATGTGTAACCCTCTTTTTAGAGGGAACACCATCTTTTCAAAGACATATATCTTTTACTTAAACAAACATTGTTCGGACTTTGTCAAAGAAACGTCTTCAGCACTTTTGGACTTCTTGTCTGCGATCCAATTTGACGATAAAAGCAGTGCGAGTACGACGATGTACTCATCGATAGTCTCGACGTATTTATCTCTCTTGAATGAGTCGAAGAGGATCATCCCGAAGAATCTCTTGTGGGTCATCCACGGCATATATAAAGTAGTTCTGATCAAAAGAAATAGCACAGAAGCTCTCATTGGAGTTAACACACTCTTCTTCATGAGATACTTGTTAATCCCTTTTATGAAGATGCCAAACTTATTTAAGTACATCCAATCCCTCATCACACCAATCGTCTGCGGGAAACAAGTCATCCAAAAGAATGAGGAATTCTATGTCATTCAAGAACTCATCGATATCATCACTAAAGAAGTGTTGGCACCAAACACGCCTAGGTCTTACTATATGACTAAAGACCAAGAAAGAACAAGCAACGAAATGCTTGTCCTTTTAAGAACTAATAGAGAAGCTTTAATTGATAACTATGACGGAGATGAGATGGAACTCAGTAATCTACTTGCTGATCCAGTTTTACTTAAGGAGTCCGTCCTTCTCAAATGGGCAAAGTGATTGTGTATTATCTTCTCACTTTCTTTCGTATATTTTCACTAGATAGTTGTCTCATATTGTTATTGTTTCTTATAGTTTGGTTCTAATTAATAATCTTTGTAGTAATAAATATAGTTTACCAATCTATTGTAATGGAATTTAAAGTCGTTTCGTTTATTTTATTATTAATAAATTAATAATAATTTATTAATAATTATAATCATTTTTTAATTATTTAAAAAGAAATTAAATATAGTTTATAAAACTAAAGAAAAAATAATTCAAAATGGTTTATTTAATTAAAAAATAAAGAAACAGAACAGAGATTTTTGATTGATTTTTATAGTAATTTATACTAATGAACACTAGTTAATCACAATAGAAAGAAAAGTGAAACGGAATAACTGGAATATAAAATGAAAGCTGGATTTGAAGGAGCGCCCGTCTCTTTTCTTCTCTTTGTTACGACTCTTTCCATCTCTTTTCTGTCATATTTCAACTTTTTTGGAAAGGACTTTTTTATATCCACAACGTCATCACGGTATCGCCCGTGGACTGTTTTGACGACACAGTTATGTCAAGCATCAATAAGTCAGACGGTGTATTCCCTTCTCTTGATTTACTTTTTTCGCGTACTCGAACGAAGATGGTCCAGTCAAGTTTTTTTCAATTATCATTTAGTGGTCTTCATCACAACGACATTATTTTCTTTTCTTGTGGTGAGACTATCGGGATCTTTTTTGAGTTTGGTATCGTCTCATACCGTATTTCTCATATACTTCTATCTTGAGGTATTGCCCATTATGAAAATCAATTTCACTGTCTTTAAAGTGTCTGACAACGTTTTTGTCTATTTCTCCTATGTGATGGTTTGTTACTAGTAACAAATACTATTTTTGTATTCTCAAATACTCTTATATTAATATTGCATTATATTATAAAACAATAGTAATAACAATTATTATATTATTATATTATTATATTATTATATTATTATATTATTATAATATTATATTTTTAAATAGTATAGTAACTTATAGATTGTATTAAATAACTTCAAAAGTAGTCCATTCTATATTGTTATAGGCTTAATCGCTTTCTTCATCACTAGTTTTAAACCTATTAACACTCTCTTCGTCTCATTTTCATCTTCGAAACTTCAGAAACTTTTTCAATGTGTAAATTCGTTCCAAACGCCTTTCACGTTCGTTCAAACTGACAAAACTCAGAGAAGACAACTTGAAGGCGATTTCCTTGACGAAATGCGCCTCGCACAACAAAACGGAAGGCAACAGACGACACCCCCTCAACAACAAAATATTCAACCCAATCGAGAACAACTCATTCAACAAGTGATGGACTGTGGCTTCTCAAGAGAACAAGCTACATTTGCTCTTAATAACACAAACAACGATATCGAAGCGGCTCTTGCCTTTCTTCTTGACAACGCCAATTATTGAACTTATTATTAAAATGTTATTCTTTTTGTTATTGTCGATGTTGATAAGCAAATAGTTCTTTACTAGTAAAGTATAATACTTTTCTCATTACTATAATCTTATAGTTTTAAATAATAGAATGTATAATAAAAAGTATATTACTATTTATATCTAATAATTATAGTAGAGAAGAGTTAAATAAATTTAAATTATTAAATCTTAAATAAATAAGTATAAGAGAATAATACTAAGAAACGAATGAAATTAAAATGAATAAGAAAAGAACCATAATACGTAAATTAGATCAAGTAAACGAGTTTCTCGACTAAAATTGATACACCAGGTACCATAAAGGCTTCACCAGACTCAGCTCTGAAGAAAGCCATAACGATCAAGAAGATTGAGAACACGATCCAAGCTACAAAGTAAAGAGCGAACAAAGTGTAAGTGAACCAGTGATTGCAGAACATAAGAAGTGCAAAGAGGATGAGTAAGAAGTCTAACACGACATGCCATACAAGGGAATGGCATGAAACCAATTTGATGTATTTGTTCTTTTTCTCTAACAAGAAAACAACTAAAGCCCCAACAAAGCCAAAAGCAGTTGACAAAATTGCTAAGACTTTGACAGAGCAACTTAAAGTCTTGTCGTCAGAGGCTGGTGCTTGATATTCATCTCTGAACGGATTCACCTTATTGTCAGTGTTTTGTTCCGGGTTGTCTTGTGATTTGATTAAATGAGAAAGTAAAAACCTTATCTTCTTCTACCATTGTCATTTGTGATTGATATGGATATTAAGTTCTTTTTTGTTTAAATTGTTTAAAATTTGATCGAGTGAGAGATTGAGATATTAGCCGTTTTAATGAACTATTAAGCTTAATTCATTTTATTATAATTTTGCTAAGTTATTTGAAAAACTCAAAAATATGACATTTTTATCGTTTTTAGTTTTTCTCAATTTCTTTTTTTTTCGATTTTTTGTATATTGTCATTATTTCAATCAAGATTTTGATAATAAAAACAATGTTAAAAATTAATAATACTATATAATTATATTTTTAAATTATATACTTTACATCAACAGTAATAATATAATTTTATTTTATCAAAAAACTAGATACTCACATTCATTATAAAAAACTTAAGAATTGTCGGCGATAAAAAGAGGAATACAAAAACATTACAAAAATCAAAATGGTGATCGCACCAAGACCAAAAAATTGTGTGTTATTATTTTATAATAAAAATATAGTTAAATATTATAAAAAAATGTTAATACAATAACGATTAGAACTAAATAAGAAATGAAGAACTGATAATTATGATAAAATGAATTCCTCAAAGTTGTCAAATCTAATAAAAGATGATTGAATTATTCTTGTTGTTCTTCTTGAACTTCTTCAGCTGGGGCTTGTTCTCCTTGTCTTGGAGAAGCGCCTTCAGCACCAGCACCGAAGACGACGTCGTGTGGTTTTCCTCCAGCGCCCTTTTGGACAGTTCCAAGGTTCTCACATTCTTTTTTTGGAGCGTTCAAAGCAGCTTTCATAGCAACGGAGTCGGTGACTTGAGTGAAAGTCTTCTTTGGGACGTGGTTTTTGCAATAGACTGACTCGGATGGTTGGTCATAATAGAAGTTGGAGTTGTTCAACTTCAAACCACAAGTCTTGCATTTGAAGCAAGCGATATGATAATCCTTTCCACCAGCATTGGTTCTTTCAATTGGATATGCACTCTTCCCACAAATACAGCACGTTTTAGCCGACATCTCTGAATATCCCAGTCCCTCAATCTATTTATATATCTCTTTTTGTGGTGGTTCCACGTCGTGTTTTGCATTTTTCTCTATTTCCTTCTTTTTCATGGCATTTCTCCTTTTGTGGTATTTGTGTGTTCGTTTGGATGGGTTTTGTCTTATATTAGTCACTTATTATTAAGAAAGAAAAACTATGACTTATTAATGTTTTATTGTGGCAAATAATACAAATAAACTGTCTTGAATATTCGTTTGCGTGAATTCCAGAGTCGGTCTTGTTTCCCGACAATTGGAACTATTTATTACTATTATAAAAACTACCCTCCCAATATTTCTTTTTAAAAGTCGAAAGAAATCAACCAACTAATAGTAAAAAGGAGGTGTGAAATCTTAATAAAGTGTTGAATAAAGTTTTGTTCATTTTTATTTTAAGTTCTCGGCATTTCTTCCATACATACCAAAATAAAAAGTGATAAACTAAATGATAATAGTTATTTTTAGTATAGTATTTCTATTTTTTAAAAAAAGTAAAACAAACTGCTCTGTTAAAAACTATTTGTAGAAATAAAAATAATCACAATAGAACTTAAAAAATATCGTTTAGTTCAAAAATATTTTTTTGATAAAGAAGTTTTGAGTAGAATCTGAAATGATTCTCCATTTTTGGAGTCATGAACAGAACTTTTATTTGAAATAGTTGTTTGGTAGTAAGTTAATTGTATAAGATTTTATGTTTTTAAATGGAAATTATAACAAATGTATAAAAGTGATGTTATTTTATGGTTTTTCTGTTATTATGTGCAGGGTCATTTTTTTAAATGTTAAAAAAGAATAATAATTCATGATTATTGTTTTTCATATATTATATCAAAAAAAAAACTTTATATTATTTTTATTTGTATAATTAACTATCTGTAAATACAAATCTCTTTTTTTTATTAATATGTCATAACATTTAATAATGGAAAAAAATTCGTTTTTTTAGTTTTTAATAATTTACATTTATTTTTATTGTAATTTTATTATCATTTGACAATTGGTACAATTGATTATGGAGGAAATGTTTAGTATTAAAAATAATATTTTTATGATTATATTTACTATAAACACAAGCGAAATAATAATGAAAAAAATTGTATTTAATAGGCGAGTGGCCCACTTACCTTTTTTATTGCCACAGATTTTAATTGTTTTGGAATTAATTATAATTAAACTTTTTTAAACTATTGTTTACTCGCCACCCAATTATTATATTCAAAATGGTTCAATTATAATAATATTTTTTTGTTTTTTGAAAAACAAATAAAAGTCAATTAATTTGAATTAATTCTGAGACTTCTGAGAGAAACATAGAATAATCTGTTTTGTCAAACATTTCTAACAAATGAGGATCCGGCACTTTGTCTTTACAAGCTAATACACTAATTGCATATATCATCCTATATCCACAGCTCCAACCATCACTCTTTTGTTCAACTTTGATTATTTCTACTTTTACTTTCTTTCTTATTTTTTGTATGATTTCGATCATTTCTTTGTGAGAGTAAACATCTTCATTATTCAACGAATCAATAAGATAAAGAGTATCAGTTGAAATAATCCATACCATCAAAGTCCAATGGACGTTTCCGTGATTACAGGGAATAAATATACAAGTTTTAAGGTTATTTTCAATAATACAGTTAACATTATGATTGCCCAAAAGCAATTTTGTTAGACCCGTGATTGTAGTATGAGAGTCTTGCTTTTTATGAGCAACAACCATTGTAAAGGTATAGTCAGGACAAATATAAACATCTTTGTTCATGAGTGGTGTCATATTTATAACCCATCTTTCCATTAAATTACTATCCAACAGACCAATAGTATCCACTTTTCTTAAAGACTTTGTTTTCTTTGGGCACCAACTCTAACACTCAAATCAATCATCGGTGTTTGTTCAGTTGCATAAGATTGCCCACTCTCACAAAACTGTTTGATATAATCAACAAACAACGCGTCGTTTGCACTTATTACACTTGTTTTGATATACATACAGTTGACGATTTGTTTTGTCAAATCATTAATATTTGTTTGACCGCTCCTTCCAGGTTGTTTCAAATAATCTTTGTTCAAAATTGATACATGCGCATCACATTTGTTAACTCTGTTTTTCTTGGCGGCTTTTCTCTTGGTTTCGTTTACATCAGATACCGTTCCGATAGTTTTGTTTGGAATTAGTTCGTTCATCAATTTCTTAACACATTCTGGCAATTTAATTTCATTTAACTCACACAGTTTACAATTTAGGCAACTGTCTTTGTCATTTGAAAACAACATAAATGGAAAATTTATAAGTGGTCTGAAGTGAATGTGTATGTTGTTCAAAGCTGTTATAAATTTATTAAACAAATCATAATGAGACAGTTTCAACATATATTCACATCTTGATATTTGGAAACAGCAGTTTTGTCTACCGAAAAATGTTCAATGGGCAAGCGTATCGTCGAAAGGCAGTAATTATAAGCTTTCAAATATTCCGGGTTGGCATTAATACCATAAACACTGTTACTGACTACTCCTTTCAAGTGTATCGTTGATGTAGTTGTTTGCACTTATCCTTCAATTGTAATTTGCTGTAACAATAAATACTCCTTTGTTGTTTTTGCCACCGTTTCATCGATATACACTTTACCTTTACTATTTAATTTCAAAGACCAATACGAAGATGACCCACCACCAAACATATCAACCATTTGGTTGTTTGTAATACCTTTGCATTCCCCTTCAAATACCATATCTTTATCAAAGACACCATAAAACCCAACAATTACTTCAATTGTTAAAAACCAAACACTTTCATTAAACTCGAACGACCCAATTATTACACACTTGACATTAGGTTCACTCAAATAACTATTCAGACACTTCGATTCACAACACTTTTGGGGGTATGGGCAAATCATTCGAGGAACTCCCATAAACCCACCATCTCCCATGATGTAGTAATTGCCACCCAAATAATTGTAATCAAATTCCATGTTGAATACATTGCTATCATGGACAGCAGCATTATAAGAGTTGGAACAAAATACAGAATATCCTGATCTGTTAATACACACTATTGACTTGACCCCATTTTTGTTGCTTTTATGATTGAAGTATTTAGTGTTGAGACACTTTTTGTTATGTTCAACAACTGTTTGTTTAGGTATGTCATGGTTTCTTCCATCTGTTATGATTATCGTATTCTCTAAATTTTCGATTATTTTAGAAAATACTTCACTTCTTCCAATTGATAATGGTTGAACTAAATTTGTTGGAACAAGCCTCAAACTTTCGACGCATGAGTCATACAATGCTGGTGAAAACAACTCTATTGCTAAATAGAGTAGATTCCCTGCATATCTTTTCTTGGAAGATTCTTCAACTGAATTACTAAATCTGTACAACAGCATAGTATTATATGCTATTATTTCTGTTGGGAGTAAATGGCAATAATATATCAAATAGAACAGAATGAACTGAAGAGTCATTGTACTTTTTTGTATTATATGAGAAAATGATGGTCTTAATTCATAACATTTTATCCAATCGTTGTAAGTGTCATATCTACAAATGTGTATTGAATAATCAAATATTTTGAGGAATTCTTCATAACTGAAAAGTATTAAATGTTTGACATTATTTTCGTTTATAACTTCAGTAATTTGTTTTTTCGCTAGTTGTTTATCTGTTTTACTTGTTATTGGTACTTGTGAAATTGAACTTGTTTGATTAAAAATAATTTGTTGAAGATCAAAGTGTGTTCTAGCTGTTTGAAACAAAGCAGACTTTTGTTTGTGTTTGTTTATGGTAATTGGCCTGTACAATTTGTTGTTAATCTTTGGCTTTTTTTCTGTTTTAATTTTTAACAATGTTGTTTCTTGTCATTTGAGTTGTTTTATTTATCATTCTTAATGCCTTTGGCATTGTTATATTGAGTTGTGATTAGATTGAACATTTGTTATTTTTTTACTTTGACGTAAAATTGCTTTGGTAATTATATGTAAATTGTAAAGAAACCAAATGTTTGGTTTTTTGTTTCTGGGGTGGCACAATTATGATTTTTATCATGTTTTTTGAATTTTTGTTGAGTTGGTGGCAGATAAACTATTGTTAATTATTGATAATTACTTAAAAATAATTGTAGATTGAATAATTTAGTGGCGTGGGAAATGGTTTATAAAAAACTATATTTGGTTACTGTTTAGTTTGAAGTGGCGTAGTTTTACTCGTGAAAAGGTAAAAATGGAACCAAATGTATTTTAGTGGGCCACTCGCCTATTTAATTAAAACGAAAAAAATTATTGTTTATATAGTTTTTTGATTATTTAGTATAATAACAAAATATCTTTGACAAAAAAAAATTATCGATTTTAATTTTACTTTAAAATAATTTAAGAACAAAAGTTAATAAGTTTTTAACTTTTATTGTAAATATTATTTATTTATCACAAAAATATGAATCACAAAATTTATTCAAAAAACAGTTTATTTTCACTAATAATAATTAATATCACTAATTTCACTTTTAACTCAATAATTTAGTTAGTCTGAGTTAATTATGTTTCTCAATAAAACAATGCCAGTGATTCACTTTTACTTATAAACAATCAAAAAGTGTTATATTTATTATTTTCCACACTCACCTCTCAAGGTATTCTAATCTTTGTTTTTATCCTTGCGATTCTGCATCCGAAGTGTTTGCCAACACAAATAACGATAAAACTGTGACTTTGTCACTGTTGGAAGGGACGACCAACGAATAACAAAACGATTAAATTGAACAGAGAGTGATTAGACTAGACAAGTAAGCAGCAGCCGCTTTTCTCCTTTTGAGGCTTTTTATTTTTATCCACAAAGAATTTTGCGACAATCTGCGAGACAAGCTCATTCATGAGCTCGTCCATTCCCGTCCCGTTCTTTGAAGAGACTTTAAACAGTTTGAAATTTCGGAAATTTTTGTTTTTTTCATTTTCGATTGTTTCGTCGGATTCCGTCTGGCTATCTGCCTTTGTTCCGACCAAAATTGGAACTGGTTTCAGACTTTCATCTTTTGGTGCGTACATATCTGCCGTGTTGTACCACCCCTGTAAGTTGTCTAAGCTCTTCAGGTTTGATAAGTCGAACATCAAAAGCATTCCTTTTGCATCGTTATAGTAATACGCAGTAATGTAAGACACATCTTCCATTCCTTGTGTGTCGCACATAATGACGGTGTAATCGACGTTGTTAACTTTGACTCGTTTTGTCAAATAGTCGAAAGTGTCCTTATCCGTTTCCCCACAGTACTTCATTACAAACGTCGTCTTCCCTACCCCAAGTTCGCCCAGCGTTATCACCTTCATAGCGGTTTTATCGCTTTGGCCCGATTTGAGAGACATTAGAAATTCATAGTTCATTCTTTATTTTTTTTGGTATTACTGAGGATCTTGTAATTCAACCCTTTTTTCCGTTTTTTTCCAGTCTTATCTTTGCTTTCTTTCCGCCAACTCTTCGGGATTGAGTTGTTTTCTTATTATTTTTTTTTGGTATTTTAGTGGGATTTTTACCTTTTTTTTAACCCAATTATTATCACAGAGTAAATTAGAATATTATTGAAACTTATAAATATAGTTTTTTTTTATTAATAATTTTATATTAAAATATTATTAACAGTTTAAAATATCTTTAATATTTGTAATTAACATATGTAAATTTAAATTTATTATTTTATTTCGATTAAAATTGGTAAAACTAAAAAATATTTGTGTATTATAATTAGTTTTAGGATGTTTTAAATGAGAGGTCAAATAAAATATTTTTTTTTTAATATAATATAATATAATATAATTAAGTAATCTCTAATATAGTTCTAATATAGTTTAATTATAATACATGAATAATAAAATTGAATCTACTTCAAGACATTAATATTGAAGAAAACAATTAAAAAAATTACTTTGGGTTCTTCAAACAGAGAGTTTCGCCATTGTTGATGAGGAGAACAATTTCATTACTTCCTAGAAGAACTTTTTTCTCTGTTTCTCTTCTCAAGAAGCACGGAGTCTCTTGAGGGATTCCAAACACTTCCTTCAACCCATCGATCAATTGTTCAGCACTCATTCCAGGGGTGATATCCATTGATTCAGCTCTTCTTGAATACTTTACTGTGATTGTTTTACAGCCGGGGGATGTAATAACTAAAGGTGCGACAACAATTGCCTCTTTTTTGTCGTCATCTCTCTTCTCACTTCGTTCACTTTCGGAATGATCGATTTTGTCCTCTTGCTCACTTTTCGGCGAATTGGTGTCGCGCGGCCTCTTCCCCCCTAACGAAGGTAGTTTTGGCTTTGCTAGGGTTTGTTTGTTCTCCGCTAAATAAAAGCGACAGTGGTTCAAGTGCCTCCTCATGTTCTCCGGTTTGCATTTGATTCGTTTGATTTTATTATCTCCACCTTTTTCAGACTCCGCTTTGCAATGCTTGCAAAGAACATATTCAACACCATCGACTTTTTCGGGGATTTTGTCGAAATGTTTCATCAAATCTAACTTCGCTGGAACAACTTCTTGATTTTTATCATCACTCTCAAAACTCTCGGAATTCGAACTACTCAAACTCATCACTTAACTTTTACAGTTCATCTCCCCCCTCTTTGTACCTTTCCGCTACAGGATCTCAGAATTTCATGCAACTTGTTCGTCACTTTTTGTCTTTTCTTTTCTAAACCTTTTTCTTCGGTTTCTCTAACTCAACAACAGAAAAAGTGAAAACTTTTGTTTTTCATTTTGCTTATTTGATCTTTGCCATTTTTTTAGTTAAGTGTTATACAGTTTCAGTACTATTACTCTAATTCAATGTACTATTAACTTTTTATACTAAATACTAATATTCAGAGTTGTATCGATCTCATTATATTAAATTAACGAGGAGTTTTTTGTAACAAAATTTATTAATTTTTTCTAATAAACAAACCAATTGTTTACTATAAAAAATGAGATAAAAAACGAAAATTAAAAAAAAATACGTTAATTTATTTGTTAATAAAAAGTACCATAACAAAATAATACAGTGTGTTCGATGTTTTGGGAGATTACTGCTGTTCTGAGTTTATTAGTTGCGATTTTTTGTTGTGCTTTGTTATACACACGACAGCAAGAACTCATATTTAGTCCGACACAGCGCAATCTCCCGTCAATGGTTGAGTTGAAGGAAAGTTACAATCTTCCATTTGACTTAAAGGAGATCGAGATAATGACAAATGACATGAACAAAATCTATTTATATGGAGCTTTACAAAACGAGACAAAAAGTCATCACACCGTGTTAATTTTTCCAAATGCTTTTGGAACTATTTTAGATAGTTTTTCGTTGTTTATAGAATTGTACCAAAAAGGGTTTAATATCGTTTTTGCGAGTTACCGTGGTTTTGACAAATCGACTGGGAAGCCCGAAGAAAGTGAAATGGATAAAGACGTTTTGAATTATTACGACGCAGTAAAGAGTTTTGGGATCGACACAAAAACGATAGTATTTTATGGGAGAGGACTCGGGGTGTCAATGGTTTTGAAACTATTAAATAAACTACAACAACAAAATGATGAGAATGTGATTGAAAGAAAAATCGTTTTGGAGAATGGATCCACCACACTGCAACATATGGCAAATATAGTAATCCCAGCAAGTCGATTTGTTTGGTATTTCGTCAAAGACCGATGGGACAATTTAACTTTAATTAAAAATGTTACTATAAATACTAACTATCTTTTTATAACTTCAGAACTAGACGAATTAGTTCACCCATCAATGACTCAACATTTGTTTGATGTTGCTACAAAAATGGGGAACACCACAAAACTCGAAAGTTTAAAGGGGGAGTTCCACACTATAAAAAATACAAAATTACTTGCCGAAAAAGTCTTTGACTTCGTCAATGAAAAAACTACAGAGAAAGAAGTCATTAATACGTCGAATTGATTGTATCTTCTATTTTTTTATTATTTTCAATAAAAATAATTAAATATTTAGTTTAAAATACTATTGTTTTTCTTAAAAACAATAGTATTTTAATTTATTTGTTTTGTCCTTTAAGTTAAGTATTCTGTTTATAATTAGTAAGTGGATGTAATATTTAAATAAAGAATAATTTTAGTTCAGATTAAATATAAAATATTCTTAAATTGTTTTATTACTTTATTATATAAAGTTAGCAAATAAACCATTAGAAACTATTATAGTTACCCCACTTTTATAAAAAATATATAACAATTTAATAATAAAATAATAGTTTAATAACATTATAATTGCAAAAAGGTTTAAAAACTAATAAAAAGCACATACAAATTTTAATTGAACAATTTTTTCAATGGGTAAAAGTTCTTTACAAAAAGGAGAGAGATGGTTTGAAATTATTAAAATTGTTTAATTGTATTAATAATCAAACTTGAAAAAATAATATATTAATGATAATCTATCAATCACTGGTAAATACTACTCTATTATTTGCGATATAAAAGATGATTTTGCAAACGTTAAATTGTGTTTTTTCATCCAAAAAAAATCTAAAATCCCAAAGAAACAGTTAAAAAGAAGGAAAACATTTTTTAAAATTTCAAAAAATAATGAAAATAGAAATGTAAGAAACAAATTGTAAAAAAAATCCCCTAGAACCCGAATTCGCAGTACATTTTTAAGGTTTTTAATGTCTTTTTATTAAACAACAACAAGTTTTTTTTTAAAACAAAATAAGAATATAGTCGAAAACACCTGTTTTGGCCTTAAAAAAAGAATAATTCATTATAATAGGTGTTATTAAAAGTCCATTTAAAAATGTATTATATTTCTAGTATAATAATAAAAAAGAATAATTCCATATACCAATTTTATTTTTACTATTAAATTAATATCTATTAATAAAAATAATACAGTAAATGTTAGTAAAATAATAAGTCTATTATCTAATTAATAATACATAATTACCAAATAGTAAATATTAAAATAAAATAGCTATATATAGTTAGTAAATAATAAATTGAAGTTACTATAATTTTATGCCAATAATAATAATTAAAATGAAGTATGTTGAAGATAGAACACTATGATTTGAAGTTATAAAAATAGATAATAAAAGAGCAACTAGTTACCCCACAATTTCTTAGCAACTCGAAACGCAGAAGAGATGGAAGAAAAGTTGATGCCGATCTTTTACAAAGCATTTAAACACTACATTAAGTCAACTCCGAAGACTCCAATACAACAAATAACTACAACGTCTCTGTCAAAGCACTTCACATTAGAGCCATGTGACATTATAGGGTATGACAAGTCCTTTTCTATCGCTTCATTTTCAACATACCCCATCATAAGAGGTACTAAACATGGCGAACCAAACGCCGACGTAGCTGGTGTGTTGCGAATGAAGAACAATTATGTCTTTGCGATCTGTGACGGTTGTGGTTTGATAGTTGACATTATAGTTCTTTAATTAGTTAATTAGAAAGACGAGTTGATGACAAATAGGGTGGGGGGAGTTAGGTAAAGACGCGTCGAATATCGGGCTCAATGCGGTCTTTGAATTGATCCAAGAAAAGATCGCCGAGTGCAAAACGGAAAAGGAGTTAGCGTCGTTACTGATGGATTCGGCCTATTATGCGCATTATAACGTTTGTTTCTTTTTACTATAAATTAACTTATTTAATATAGTACATATTAATACTATACATTTAACTAACTCAAGTAGTATCATTGTAATACTAGATGAGTATAATATATTTACTACAATGAATAGTTTCATACGCTCATACTTGAATACTAGTAAATAAATAGAAAGTTATTAATAATCACAAAACGCTTTGTATCGAAATCCAATGACAAGTAGATTTTAGTCAAATCAAACAAACAACAAGGAATAGGAGAAACTACTATATTAATAGGAATCACATATCAAACAACAAAACCACATGTCATGGTGTTGTCTGTCGGTGACTGTCAAGCCTTTATAGTCAACAATAAAAAGCGTAAAGCTCGTCCACTCGATCAGAATTGGTGTCGTCCACTGTCTCAGTCTCAAAGTTGTGGTGGTTTGTTCTAAACTATAATAATAATTATATTATAATACATTATTCTATTATAATATTTAGTTATATAAACTATAAATAACAGGATAGGATGGATAGGGTCTCAAAATGGAATTTTTCCACATTTAGACAATTGTTATATTAAAAAGGAGAAAGTAGAAGAAGGGGATGTGATCATCTGTACAACTGATGGAGTATCAGACAACATCACATTTGTTGGAGGGAAAAAGTCTGAATTTTTGAACAAGTTTTTCACGGAGAAGTTAAATTCGACGATTGCGATGAATGAATTTGTTCGCTTGATATGTAATGAAGTTATTACAATTACTAAAGACCTTCGAGAGTTTCATCAGAACAATCCCGGGATGAAACGGAAAGTTGGTTTATGTGGGAAAGTTGATCATTCGACTATTTTATCTGTTCGGATCGAGTCTGAAATGAAAGATTTAAAAGAAGTCGACACCATTTCACCTCCTGAATTAAAAGAGTTATATGTCCAACAACCATCAGCACGCCGTTCTATTCGTTCCCAAAGTATTAATTCTATTAACTTAAAAACTATGAAAGAAGCCGGCCTCGATGGGATGACTGGTTCTTCTTTTGAACTTAGCCCTTCTCAACAAAGGAAAGAGTTCTGTCCAACTCCTTCAATCTATTCCGACGTCCCTTCCGTTTTCACATTCGGTTCAAGAAAAGGAAGTCTCCACGACTCACAACTCCCTCAACTCTCCCCACGAAAAAGTCCAGACACCAGACTACTTCTCCCGCAGGAAATTATCGTGGAAACTACACAACCCCTCCAAGAGAGAGAAATCAACGATCAGAGTCCGGGACATTTGTGTAGATCGACAGGAAGATCTACCGGAAAGAAAATTACTTTATTCACAGCACTGGACCAACAATGAGGGGAGACGCGCGTTGTGTTGTTACTTAAATGTGTTATATTGTACTCAAAGTCGTCTGTCTGTTTATAGAGTATATTATATTTTAGTAATTTTATTATAACTATTTAAAATGTGGTGAGAGTTGGTATTATAATACTTTTTTCTATAAAGTATAGTTTTAAAAGAGATGACTCGAGAGAACACTAAGGCGGACTGAAAAACAAAATTGATGTGGTCTTGTGGTCTTTCGAAACACTTTTTGAGCTTACTTGTGCCTTATTTGTCATCAACACAAGACGCTGAAGAGTTTACAATGATCAATAAAAAATGTAAAGACGCAGTTGAGGCTTTACAACAAAACCCTTGTTACTCCACTCCTTCTTACTTTACTGAAGCAGAGAAACAAATGTGTTTTACAAAGGAAATTCGCCTCTTTCCAAGACTCATCTCTGTTGCGTTTAATACATTCTCACCTTTTGTGTTGTCGTATAATCCTCAACGAATTGATAATATCTATATATTCGATGAAATTGATGTGGTAAACGCACATTTGTTACTACCAATTGCTGAGAAACTGGTAAAGATCTCAATTTTTGCATATCAAGAGGCATACGACTTGAGTCTATTTACAAGTTTGAAATACGTGACTATTCGTCTGTGTGCTCGTGGAGGTGAGCTTTCCCAATTTTTCACAGACAAATCAAGACACTTTGAAACAGTCAAAATTATTTTTGAGAAGGGAATTGATGTGGCATTTCTGCAAAATATCGAGTTCTATAACTTCCATACCATCATTTTTTTATTTAAAGATATTACACTACTGAATTGTGCCCAACAAATAATTGGGGAAAATATTCATACAAAAAGAATCATATTTTGTTATAAGGAATATACAGAACTACTTAACAAAGACGTTTATATAATAGGAAACAAGTGGATATTAAGTACAACTGAAATTAATGAATTAGCACAAAATAGTAACGTTCTTGATTCTGAACAGATTTTTAATTTTCGAAATCTGGAAAACACCGACTTTTTGCAGTTGTGGTACCACAAATGTGATCTTCCTGAAATTGTGAAAAAAGTCAAACAATATCTTCCATACAAAATATCGAACGTCTCAGGAAATATTTCGTTTCTCAATAATTTCATTAACATTAAAGGAGTTTATCCATTAATTCTACCAGAAAATGTCGAAGTGTTAAAAATAGAACTAAAAAGTGTTCCAAACGACAATATTTCACAGAATTTCTGTGACTGCCAAAATTTGAAGAAATTAAAAATCAATTGTCAATTTAGTAATGAAACAAATACATTTTTCTTTCTAATTCCAAGACGGGTGATTCACTTTGAAATGTGTGGTGGCTCGGTCACAGCCAAAAATATGACTTGTGTTGAAAAAATGGTTCTAAGAGGTGTCCACTTTATAGCCAATTTAAACTTTGATAAACTCCATGTACTAGAAATCAAAGATTGTACCTGTGATGGGCTCGATTCACTCACCCATTTAAATACACTGAAATCAGTTCATTCAATACACCAAACTTTACCTCCTCTTCTCAAGAAATTGCTCTCAGAACCTATTCACTTTACTCCTCTCCATACTCTTCAAAGTTACACATTATTATCAACTCCTAAAACACAATTTGAGATGAGCATGAAACACTTTACTCATTTAAAGGAGTTACAACTCAATTACGTTGTCAATTGTCCATTTTCTCTTCCAAACACTTTAACTCGACTTTCCCTCAACATTTGTCATTGGACTGAACTTGTCGACTTCACTTCTTTGATTTTTCTCGTTGAATTTAGTGCAAATTGTTACCACACAAAGTGCTTATTACCATGTTCTGTGAGAAAAGTGGTGGTCTCTGGTTGCCTAGATTTCACCATCAACAATTTGAAAGATCTTTCAAACTTGAAAACCCTCATAATCAGTCTTTCTAAATTCGACATTCACAACACTCCACAAACTGTCGAGCATCTCTTTATTGACAACCAAAGTGTACTCGAACGTGGCGTTCTTGACAAATTCGGTTCATTAAAAAACATCGAAAATTTTGATTGACCTTTTTCTTCAATTGTTGAGTTTCCAAAAAAAGTCGAATTTTGACCAATTCAAAAAAAAATCATAAAAAGTTGAAAAAGTCGAAAATCGACGCATTCAAAAAAACACAAAGTGATGGAATTAGTTCTTTTCTAGTGATTCTTTCTCCTCACAGTCTTATTTACTAATTTGGTAGTAATCAACAGACGACAAGAAACACCATATTCTATGGCATCTATAACACAGTGTTTTCAGTGTTCTTTGATTGTTATTAAAGTTCAATACAAACCCTTTCAAGCAACATTTCTTACACATTCGTTGTCCACACATTTCACATCTTTTACTCAGCAACCCTAAATTGTCATAACACACATTACACATCTTTGTCACTTGCACTTCTTGTCATTTCACTTCCTTATAAGATTACTATTATTATTTGAAAACAACAAACTATCACTATTTAATGTATCTGTAACCATCCGGAACAATGCCTCCGTCACATATGTGTTCCCTCGACTTAATGCCAAATTACTATACTCCTTTACTACATCACTAAGTACTCTCCGAAGTATCCCCACACTCCTCTCTTGATATTTCCTACTCCTCGTCCCTCCTACAGAACACGCACATATTAATGGCCGGATTCCTTCATACCCATTCACTCCTAAAAATTCAATGATGTCCCGTCGCTGCATGACGCGCTCAAAATAGGCTAAACAAAATTCACTGACTTTGTCGCTCTGTTTGTGGCTCTCCCGACAGAAAGAAACGACACCCAACACACCATATGTCTCCATCTTCCGAAGATTCGTCTCGCTCGGCCCTTCCTCGCAGAGTAATCCATATGTAAATAAAATCTCATAGAAACAGTCGACGACGTCGTCCGTCCAACGCACAATGTTTTCAAGGTGTTGGCACCCCAACACTCCCTCCGCCAATTTCTCAACTAAAAACCTCTTGAACTTCCAACTTGCATTTCTCATCGACAAGAAGAGTCCATTGCAATTCATCGTATTGACCAGAAGGTTCTTTTTGAGGACCTTTTCACACTCTATACTCAACACCGTCTCTTTGAATAAATACGAAAAGTGCAGCACGATCGGAACTACTCGTTGTTTCGTCATATCGTCCATTTTTGACTCATCCAAGACGTATGGTTTCCCAACGCCGTTGTGATAGATGAACGAGACTATTTCGTAGATCGCTTGTTCGACGACATCCACCTCTTCATTGTCTCCTTTGATCACAAATACAAACGGCTCAGGATCGCCCGTTGGAAGAGACTTATTATCCATTTTTAACGTAGAAATTATCGTGTCAAACACACTTTGCCCGACACGGTGAGGGAGTTCGCTATACCTTCGGAGTCTTCCCGTGTTACTATACTCTCGCTGTTTTCGTTCAAAGAGTTCATTAAAGTACTCGGAGAACATGAAGAAGAGGAGTCGACTGAATCCAATTCGTTTCACCTCGACGTTGTTCTTCGTCACCGAGAAAAACCCGTCATAGAAGTGCGGGTTCTTCAGTGCCAGTATGTCTTCTATGATCGGGTTATTCGATGGCGAATACACGGCTTCCAGCTCCGCTGCTTGGTCGAGAAATGCTTGTTTAGTGATTCCCTTATACATATAATTGATCAACGCAAAGAAACTGGTATACGAATACTCCGTCACTCCATAGAAGAAGACTCCTTCTATTCTCTCCATTTCATTCAACTCAACTTGAAACAGTGGGGACCGTGCTGCTAAGATGAAAGAGTGCGCAAAGATGACCAAATTCCCTTCTTTAGGAAAGTAAATGACAACATCAAAATAGCGTAACTCCATCCCAACGAGCAGCGGAAACACATTGTGTCCAATCCCAATAGGAATTGTTATGTCGACAGAGTACTTCTGTTCTTTCTGTGTCGGAAGACTCGTTCGGGACGGTTGCAATGCATTCGTGACGTTAATGAGGGATGAGCCGATGTGACACTGCGTGAACATTTCGCTCATCCGGATCTTCGAGTGGGGACACACAAAGTCCTTTGAAAACGACGTTTTCTGATACGCGTTGTATAAGTCCGTAAATTGCAGTTCGTTGAAATCAATCAGAAAATCAACCTTTTGCCCAAGTGTTACCGCATGGTCCTCAACTACTATCGGCTGCGTTTGAATCTCGGAGACTCCAGGAAACTCCGTCGACGACGTTAAAAAATGGTCTAATAAATCAATTTGGTCGGAAGTATCTTTCGTCGACTTGTCCTTTTTCTTTGTAACTGTTTGCATAGGAGGAACAGAGGCCTTTGGTGTTGGTAATGGCGCAGCAGCTGGTGCCGGGTTGGTGAAGGACCGGGCCTCATTATCATCGAGACAGCGGTTGACGTGATCTTCAATTTCGTTGATCGGGAAGATGGCACCACATATGGGACATTCCATTCGGTTGTCTTAAATTATTCAGTTCTACTTTTGTGGTTTGACTTTGTGTTTTTATGACTCTTTTTGGTTTTCGAAAGTTGTTTGTTTTGGAGAATTTTCAAAAGTAATTTATTATCCCGGATTGTTGTGGATTGTTTCAATGAAAATATTTGACCGTTTAATACTTTTTATTTATTTTACTATTAAAATTTAGTTTGTTAAACATTTTTTAATGGTTAAATTTGAAGTTAAATTATAAACGAAAAATTGCTTTATTCATTTAAAATGTATTGTAACGATAGATTTGATATAACGGAATTAGTAAAGTCTTGCTACAACAATACTCTTAACCGCAAAGGGAGTTTCTTGTGTGCCATTAAGCCAGTAGTCGTCAACTTGATAAATAGTGGGGAGAGAGTACGCAGCACCCTTTTCATCAATAGACACCGAAACAAAGTGAAAACTGTTATTTCCAATGTAAAACAGTTCGTTAGAATTGAACAAGTCAACACCCAATCCAACACCATTCACTTTTTGCTTGATTAAAGTTGTAAAAAAAACTCCACTTTTTTTTGATATAAAGAGAAAGTGTTTCTTATCAACCCCAACATCCTTTTCTGTGTCGAGTGCCTTTTCGAAAAACGCACCAAATTCATTTTCCTTATCGTCTGTAATAATGACACAAACGTTGGGCACGCCACATATCTTCTCCAAAAAAACAGTTTTGATATTTTCTTTGATACTTCGACTCTGAAAAATGATTTCACTTTTGGTGAATGAAGTCCACTTGATGACGTTTTCAAAACAACAATCCACTTCAATTTCGTTTGGAACTTCTTTTGGAACAAGAGCAACCTGTGTCGGTCTCTCAACAACTTTACACTTGGACTCTCTGAACTCCTCTGGTATGAAGAATGTTTTTGGTCTGTTTTCAATAACGTAGTTTGTCTCATCATATGGGTCTTCTTCGTCATCCGACTCGGGTCTGGTTGCAAGAATTTCTGTGCCACATAAACAATCGGTCTTAATTACCAAAGGCAGTTGGCCATTTTCCTGTTCTGACGTATGAATAACGCCATTTGCGCTATTTTGTTCATTACCGAGTACTTTTTCATCTTTTTTTGGCGCGTCCAAGTGTTCGTTTGTTCTGCCACTCTCGATCTGACAAAATGACAACCTTTCGTCGTTTTTGTTTTTTTTGTCTTTTTCGATTTGGTGAGATTTTTCACTGCGGAATTTTTCCAATATAATTTTTTGATTATAAAAATTTTCGTCTACTTTTGCGATTTCCATCTCTCTCTTCCTCGCCTCTATATCGACACATCTATCAACAAAATAGTCTATCTTTTGCTGTACCGAAACGGATTCAGTTTTCACGTTTTGTATGACAGCGCGAAGTTTCGCCATTTCTGTTTCTATTATTTGGAGCTGTTCGTTTTGCTCCAAAAAGAGGGTTTCGAATTTTAGTTTCTGCGAAAGTGCCATCTCCAATATTTTTTGATTTTTATCGGAGCTTTCGTTTTGTTGTATCACTTTGCTCATCATCTCAAACACCTTGTCGTCTTTCAGCTCTTTCGTTTTGTTTTTGACACGTTCCGTCAATATAGCAAAACAATGAGTTAAGGAAAAGATTGTTTCGTCAGTCATACAAAAAAATTGTTTTTTTAATTTAATTATGTGATCATTTTTAAATAATTAAAATTTTATTAAAAAAATTTCAAACATTTAAAATATAATAACATTTGAACTATATATAATTATTTAATTGATATTATAATTGAACTATAATAAATATATTTTTATAGTGTATTATTATATTATTATATTATTATATTATTATATAAAAATGTTATAACATTTTTTTAATGTTTTTACCAAAATTTTTTTATGCTGTAAAGCAATTAGATTAAGACAAAATTTGTTTTCAATTACCAAAACCAATCAATAACTAAAACTTTTTAGTTTTTTTTCTCTAAAAGAAAAGGTTGCGTCATTCAGTTTGTAATTTATTTTTTAAGTTTTTAATTCCATGAAATTAATTTTATCTTTTAAAATACTTTTTTGATTTCATCGTTTTTGGTGAGTTGTTTGTTTGTAAATTTAAAAAAAAATAATTTTCTTAGTAAAGTCAATTTACTAAATTTTCTAGAAATTATAATTATAGTTTAAAAGTTCCTATTCAAAAATTAATATATTATTTTTTTTGATATGGTGAACGAAATAATTGAAATGTTTTTTTTTATTATTTTTATTAAAAACTCTGGTCTATTTAATAATGATAAACCCCAATTATTATTTCTTATTAATAACACAATAAAAAGAAATATAAATAAAACAGATTCTTCAAATGAGACTAATTGGCAGTTAACCTGCCAATAGTATTTTTTTTCTTTGGCAAAATGCACGAGACGCAAAAAATTGCGTTTTTTTTTCTATAAATATAAAAATGAGAAAAAAAATCTAAAAATAAATTACATATAAATTTGCTATTGTGAAAAGGCATCTTTCAGCAGTTTTCACATTACAGCAAGAGATCAGACACCAAATTTTTACAACTATTATAATGCGATTTTAGCTTTAAGTTTGAAAAATAATCGACCACTTTTTTCCCAGACACTAGTAATGAGTAGAAAAATCTTTATCATAACTGTGACAACATCGGAGCAGCAAGACAAACTTATTACAATTAAATTTTTCGTTGATTTGTGCGGCCGAATGAGTTTGCAAAAGAATTGTTAGTTATTTTATTTAAAAAAAAATCTAAAAATATTTTTACACATTTTATCTAAACAAAAACAATAACCAAAATTTCAATTTTATTTTTTTAAACGCGGTTTTTTGCGTCTCGTTTATTTTAATCGGTTAAATAAGATCATTAATTATATTTAGAACACTTAGTTACTATAATAAGTATAGTAACAACAGTATTTCTCCCGATTTATTACCAAATAGACATCTATTATTATTCGATAATCATCCAAACAAAGCTAATTGTATGAAGGCCAAGTTATTATATAAAAAAATGACTGTGAATGAAAAACACACAGATAGGATCTTTAAAAGTCACATGAAAAAACCACATCAGTTTGTTATGAAGACTAATGTTAGCTATTTCGACAATCAGGCGTGTTTATTTTAATTTATAAATTGACAATTAAAAAGTGTTCTATTCTCTATGTATTTTATAAGCCCATTACTTATCATTTACATTATTTATTAATCTAATAAAAAATAATCAACAGTCTTTTAATTGTTTTTTTTCTTTTTTTTTCTCAACAAACAACAGTGAAAGGGGTGGAAGAGTGTGGGAATGGTAAATGGGATGAAGGTTTAGAAGATTGTGACAACACGACGCATTGCACACAGTCTTGTTATTGTGGGGAGGGGTATTATCCTGACGACCAAGGACATTGTCTTCTCCAGTGTTCATATTCATCATCGTGCACAATGGGGTGTGTAATACCCAATGAGTGTTCTTTGTGTAATTCTTCTTTTGGATTAAGTTCTGATTGTACTTCATGTATTTCTGGATATATGTGGAATGGGGAGTCACGGTGTATTGCCATAGAAGACCCCAAGTTTTGTATGGACTCATTTTCAACTCTATCTGAGGAACAAAATGCAAAGTATGAGAATCTAAATTATCAACTCGAAGAGGATAGTTCATTGACTCTTGATTTTCATAGCAACGATACTCAAATTTTCTATAGTCAGTGCACAGGGACTTTATTACCCACCTCTCCATATACTTATGGTATCTTTTTTAAATTAACAAGTGCAGTTAAACAAAACATATACATTTCAACAAAAGAGTACACTGAAGACGAATTGCGTATACTTGGCTTACAAGAGAAGATTAAAGGGTCTGGCTTGGGGATAGCTACAATGAGCACCTGTATATCATCAGAAGATGAAAATGAAATGTGCACAGACTCCAATGATGGGTACTCTGAATATGTCAGAGATCCAAGACTTATAATTGAAATGGAAGAACACATTCCAGTCTATATATTTGTCCATTCACAATTTGGCCAATATATTACTGAGGATTTTCAAATTCATATTAAAACCACTGAACATGTTTGTGAGGCATTTGCAGAGGAACTTTCAATGTTGGACTTCGTCTCATTCACAACAAAAAATTTCTCAGTCAATTTTCTGCAACGTTCGTCGTCTGTGTGTGTCAAAGTAAAACAGTATGTGAAGTGGTACAAAATCACTGGTGTTGACTTCCAAATGGTTAAAGTTGACACATGTAATATATCAACTAAGTTTGATACGTCCATTCAAATTATAAAACATAAAGAAGGTCAGAAATATGCGTCGTGTGAGAGTGCAACTTCTGAGTGTGTATCATATGTGCATAACAATTGTGAAGATTTAATACATTCAATAACACTTTTTAAGATGGAGAGTGGATATACTTACCATATTGGAATTACACAAAACATTGAACCACGAATGGAGTTTGTTGATGTTCATTTTGGCGTTGGGTGTATAAACAACTGCGGCGATCATGGTATTTGCGACCAAAGAAAAGGGATGTGTAAATGTTTAGATGGGTATGTTTTATATTATGGTGGTTGTTCAATGTGTGGAAATGGTGTTTTAGACGAAGAAGAAGAGTGTGACAATTCATATAAAAACGATGCATTTTGTGGTCCGACATGTTATTGTACAGAAGGTACAGTGATGAAGAGAAATGAAAGTGGCAAATTCTGTGAAGTTCCGACATGTGGTAATAACATTATAAATGATGGTGAAGAAGTTTGTTCTATTCTACATGTTACAATTAATTAATATAAATATTAAAAAATGAATGTTAAGATGTAGTGTGATGGTGGTAAGTATTGTGAACATTGCCTATGTAATCCAAAAGAAAGTGTCCATTACTTGGTCCCACAAATTGGGTGCAAACCAATTACATGTGGTAATGGCATATTCGATGTCGGAGAAGAAGTTTGTTATACAATCTTAAAGTTAATATATCTGTTTATAATAACAAGATATCAAACATCTACTACTACAACAATATATTGTAATACTTATTAAATAATAGTGTGATGGAGGTCGAGGATGTATAGAGTGTCAATGTCAATTTGGTTATTCTTCCAAAAGTTCTTCTGATTGTCAGAAGAGTAACTTTGTCATGGTCACAATGATAAGTTTGTGTGTGTTATGTTTTGGGTATCTTCTTTATTTCCTTCTCCTCTTATTTATCGTGTGTGTATTTTATAGAAAATTAAACCAAAAAATTGCAGAGGAGCTTGGTGAGCAAAAAATCTTAGACGACATTTACAACGAAGAAATAGTCCCATTTAGTCGTGAGGGTGGTGTGCGGATTAATATCGAATCGCCTCCTTTCTTTACCTTTTCACTCGCCAAAATTGACGAAACAGCAAAAATCTTAGAGATTAATTGTCTCACACTCGTTGATTTCACACTAAGAAACAATTACAATGAGGTTATGACCTTTATATGTCATGGAGTTGACACGTTTAAATACAAACTTGTATTCCGTCCAAAAAGCGGACGATTAAAACCACATCGAGAAATTAAAATCTCTGCATTTGTATCCCCAAAGTGCACGTGTAATGTCCGCGACTCCATTTACATATCAATTCGGTATTCCAATTTTAAACGGATCTACAAAAGCGTGGTTTTCGAGAAAATCACTCATTTTATGGACTCAGACTCTTCTGAAAAAATTGTTAACAAGAAGAAGCACATCTCAATGAAAGAAGTTATGAAAGCGCATTCTGCGTCTCAACGAATACTAAACACGACAAAAAATGAAACAGTTGACGTTACTCAAAACTCAATTCAATCAAACACCGACAAGAAAGTCACTTTTTTCTATGTGAAACTGCCACTTCTCTTCTCAAGCGAGATCTCTCCATTTCTAGATATGGAGGAAATTGAGATCAAACATCCCCAAATCGGCGAAGGTGCTTTTGGAACTGTTTTTAAAGGAAAATACCGAACTGTAGATGTTGCTGTTAAAATGTTCAAACAACATGCTAGCGATGAATTTGATCACTTAAGGGATGCTATGCTTCAAGAGACAGACTTACTTCTCCGCCTGAGATGTCCAAATGTTGTATCGTATATGGGCAGCGCAATAACCGACAACACGTGTTGTATACTGACTGAGTTCTGTCCATTCATGTCGGTCAAACGGTGTTTAGCGCTTGAAGATTTTAGTGTTGGCTTGAAAATTAAGATCTGTTTTGATGTTGCGAAGGGGATGAAGTACTTACACTCAAACAATATCATTCACTACGACTTGAAGAGCGACAACATCCTTTTAGTCTCGAAGAACGAGAACGAGTTTGTCGTCGCAAAGGTTTGCGATTTCGGAACGAGCTTGATGTTTGTTGAAACAAACAAAGTGAAACTGAAGAGTAATATAGGAACACCACAATATATGAGTCCAGAAGTTATTAAAAAGAATGAAACTATTAGTAATAAGACCGACGTCTATTCATATGCAATCACATTACTTGAGTTGTGGAAAGGTAAAGAAATTTATAACAAAAACATTTTCAGTGACAAAAATGTTATTTATGAGTTTGTATTGGCGGGAAAGAGAGTAGATATACCAGTGGATTGTACTTATAAAGATCTCATTAATTCGTGTTGGGAACAAGACCCTGCAATGAGACCATCGTTCGATACGATTGTAAAAGAATTCGAAATTTTTTATAAACTACTCGACGTGATTAAAAAACTTATCAATACAAAAGAACAATACCCGTCTAATATTCCTCTCTTAAAATTTTTTAATACAAAAAGTCTGTTGAAAGAATTGTTTGTAAAAGAAAAAAACGCAAATCACGGAATTGCTCATGACCAAAATTATTCATTTGTAAAAGTCAATAATTGGGATTCGGTCATCGGGTCCAAAAATGAGAAGGCTAAGATTGAGGAAAACGAAAGTAAAGAAATCGCAAGTGAACTTTCTACGGAAAATAATGACATTTCTGGCGACGGTTCATCCAATCTTAATACAAATGATAAGAATGACAAGATTGAGAAGTATGGAAATGAAAGTATGGAAAAACAAATAACTCCTCCAAATGATTTTGAACAATCAAAAAAATATTACGAAATACCAAAATTTGAATTTGAAAAGTTCGACGAACAAAATGAGAATAAGAGAAATAGTCACGACTTTTATTACATAAACAGTGGGCAAAGTTTTATGGATTTGTATAGTTTAAATGATTGATGTTATTATATCATCATTATTACTAAATTTATTATTCACTGTAAAAAAACTATAATAAAACTATAATAAAATAAAAAAATTTTAATTAGTTTGCTCGAATGAAGACCACATTTTCCACAAATCTTCGAAGTCAGAACAAATACACTCTCCTTGTGATTTAAAAAGTTTCAAAATTGGAAGAATTAGATTGAAACTATTTTTTTCTTTCAAGTCAAGTATTAACACCGAAAGTGATAAAATCAATTGGAACATTGTAGCCACAAAAGTTCTTAACACTTGATCGTCAAGAACCTTTTCAATCTAGTCATCAGAATTTTTATTATATTATAATAATTAATGAATTAAAAAAGAAGTATACAGAGCAAACTAGATTGTTATCATTAAATTCCATAATCCAAGTTATTCCATCGGCATGTAAGTCATTCAACACGGGAATAACTTTTTGATTGATTTTACCTAACGCCTCTATGTCGATTCCACATCGTTTCATCTTCTCATTCTCCTCTTCGTCATCTTCATTAAATCGAATTAAGTGGTTCACATACACAATAAGTGCCTGTGCAATAACACAGCTTTGTTCTTTCTTTGCAGTTAATTCCAAATTTGCACGTACTTCCACGCAAAGTCTTCTGATGACAAAATCGATCAACTCAAGAGGTTCTAAGGACAAAAAGTCAACAGAGGTGTCGACAAGTTTAGCGAAGAGGAAGGTCAACATGATTTGGTAGTTCTCATTTAACTTCCCAGAAAGCATTTTAGCGGTCAACCTTCTGAGTTGGGTTTTAGCGTCTGGTGTGAGCCCACCAACATCAATGCCAGACATCACGCGAGGACGGAGATCCACCGGAAATTTTTCGATGAGCCAGGATATCTTCCTTGAATACTCTGGCTGTGTGACCACGTTTGAGTAAGATTTTGCAGATTCCTCACTTTTTATTTGCATGAAATACGCCGGAAGGATCTGAAAGATTTTGGCCGACGCTCTGGCGACTTTTGTCTGCAACAACACTGCAATGACTTCTATAACTTCAGAAAGACTTTTCGTGAGTTGTGGAGCCGAGAAAAAGCGGTCGAAAAGACCAAGTAAAATAGGGAATACACTCTCCGAGTTTCTCACCTCGTCTGAGTTCAAGAATAGTTTAAAAATAGTTAATAACGTCTCTGCGGCTTCTGCTGAGGGCGATTCGGTATCCAAGTACATGAAATAATTCACAAAAAATGTCGGGTGAATGGAACTGAAATAACTGAAGAACTCAGTCGAATAACTCAAAAGTGTGGTCGTGGGATTTTTCTTTAACAAGATCTCATACTTCTTCGTGAGAAGAAAAATACCTAATACCTTCGATTCGTTGGATGGATCGCGAAGATATTTTATTATTGTCTCGTCCATTGTTTATGTGTTAGAGTTGAGCTTTGTTGATTCAAAAAGGGTTCTTCACATTTTTGTGGAGAAGAATTGCGGATGAGTAAAATATAGTTCTTTTATTGTTGTTTATTAATTTCATGGTAAAGAATCGAACGAAAAAATGTTCACTAACATCAAAAAATTAGAGACAAAAATTGTGATAAATAATTGTGAATTTTTTTGGTTTTGTTTTAGTTTTTAATTATTTATAAAAAATAATACAATTGATAATAGTAACAATAATTTATTTTTAAAAAACAATTGTACTAGAAATAAATTAAAAATAAATTATTTATTTTATTATTCTTTTTCAAATAAAACAATTTAATTTATAAAATATACAAAAATAGTTAAAAATAAATTTAAAAATATTCAATAAAATAAATATATTAAAAAAAATAATACTTATTTTTTAACACGTTGGAGTTTATTGTGTGCTTTTTTCCCAGAATTTTTTTTCATTGAAACACAACATACTATTTTGCCGAACTACCAAAACAAAATTTTTTAAATAACAATTTCACTGAATAATCTCCAAAATTCAAAACGATAATATCTGATCGAGTCCTAGATGGAAAAGACGCCTTTGATTATAAAAACTAAAGGTTTAAACAAAAACAGTTCGTTTTTAAAATTTTTTATATCAATATCAAATTGAGTAATATGTTTAACGTTGAATATTATGATAAAGATACTTAATTTTAGGGACGGTTGTCGGAGTTAATCTTGTTAGAAAAAACAGACGTACTAATATCTACAATTGAAAGCATGTATATTTATAATATAAACACTCTATGAATTTATGTGAATCAAGTTGATGAAACGTCACTTCAAGTGGCGACAAAAACGCTTATTACAAACGTTCTTCGTCTTAGCAAATTACCACAAATTATAAAACACTTGGACGTGGTTAACAAAAACAATAATTCGAATATCTGAGTGATTTTTGTTATCATTTGAATATTAATTTTACTAAAATCACAAGGATAAAAATCCACAAAGGAGCTCAAACGGGTTTTCCATTTTTTATTTTTTTTACACTCGGCAAAAAAATAAAACATCAACTTTTTTATTTTTTTTCATATAAAACTGAAAAAAGGAAGCTCCAACGTGTTAAAATAAATAATGTTACTATTAACACTTTAATTAACTATTTTTAATAATAATAATAATCATTTGAGATGTTTTTCCTTTTTAGTATGTGTTCTATTAATCACATAATAAGCGTCTGGAAAACTGGAAAAATATTTAATAAATTCAAAATTTCCCGATTTTTAGACCATTTGAATTTTGTTCAATAATTAAAATAAAAACTAATGAAAAAACCGAGAGTTTGTTAATTACAATTTATGAATTTGATAAGATTGTGGTGGTTGGAACGGCGCACATGAAATGGAAATTGATAAAACATTCTATAAACAATAGTTAAACAATTGTGCAACATTTTTTGTCATTGTGATTGTTGACCTCATGGCTACTCTGAGGAGTTTTGCTTGACTTTCTTTTTTGAGATTTTATCTTTTTAGTGTTTTTGTTGAGGGGATTGTTTTTAAATTTTTCAAGAGCGTTTGGATTATTTTCGAAATATGAATTGACGATCTTATTCAACACCGTTTTACACCCGTCGGGGTTTTTTGTCGACGTGACAAAGAAAGGCATATTATTTTGTTCTGCGTGTTCTTTCACGAGATTTTTCGTCTCATCTTTCTCTTCCAAGTCATTCATGTTTAATATGACGTACTGCTCGACGTTAGCGCCGGGATTAAAAAAGACTGAAGAAGGGGATCCTTCCAAGAAGTTATATGAGTCTATTGAATTCGTTGCAAAGACAAAGATAAGGATATTCATGACTTTAAGAAAGGGTAAAGCTGTCGACCCGGAGTCCATAAACTTTTCGACGACTTCAAAGCCACAATCTCCAAAAGTTAATGGGATTGTAGTATCTAAAACAGTCACATTTAACTCACTATATTCCATTTCTGTTGTCCGAATATATTCATTATTAACCGGCTCGTTACACCAGACATGAATTAGGGACGTCTTCCCCGTCTCTTGGTAGCCAAAGATTCCAATATTCAATCGGTTTTCCTTATCTCTCAAATTGTCACACATCATATCTTATTTTTCAAGTTTGAGATAAACTCGAAGAACTTCCCTTACGTCGGTTTATATTCTGCTTTGGCTTTTTTACTAATAAATGTAGTTTCAACTAAAACATTTCTCTCGTTTAAAAGATTGCTTTTGAATTGTGTTATTCTTGTTTTTTAACTAATTATTTATTGTATTATTTTAATTATATTTTAATAATATTTTAATTATATTGTCGTTATTAATTTGTCTTTTTTTGTAAACCAAAAAAAACATTTTTGTTAATATATTTTTAATTTTCATATTAATAAAATGAAACTTCTCTATTTTTCTTTAATTCATATTTGTAAAATAGTGTATTAAAAACAATCTTTAACAATTAATAAAAATGTAAATAATTATAACTTTATTATAGTATATATTTTCAAATGTTAATAAAACAAACAGTAACTTTATTTACACATTTTTAGTTCAAATTAAATACACTTTTTCTATGAATAACTACAGTTTATTCTATATAAAACTATTAATTTTATATTAAAAATTACAAAATTAAATAATTTAAAGACCAACAGAAAATAGTCGTACACTTGTGATTTTAGTATCAAACAAACCAAAAAATCGGGTATATTTTTTCATGTATAAAATTTGACTAAACAATCAGGAAAAAAATTGGGTTTTGAAAAAATAAAAACCCGACTTTATACAGAAAAAAACCTTAAAACAATGTGTACGACAGTTTTCTGGTGCTCTTTATAATAAAAATTTTTTATTTATTTTGTTGTTATTTAATAATAAAAATTAACTATTGAAAATACATATTATAGTCGGGGGATAAATGGCATTAAAAAGGGACAAAGGTAGTTAATTTTGATAAATATAATTTTGAAACTATAATTTTTAAAAAATCTATTTAAAGGTCAAAATAAACATAAAATTAAAATAATAATATAAATTATCGTTTTTTATTTTAAATGATTATAAATTGAATAATTATAAATTTCTATTTCAAAAATAAACAAAAACACCTCAATTTGTTCACTTAAAAAATGTGGAAGTCTAAAACGCAGCACTTTTTATGGTTTGTCTGAAACTTGTTTTGTTAAAGAATTTTTCCTTTGTTTTTTCCTTTGTTTCATTTCTTTTCTGCTCTTTTTCAACTCCAATTGTTTTTATGTTAAAATGGTCTTTCTCTTATCCTTTCTCAATGGGAATGGTTCAACAACGAAAGATTGAAAGATTTCAACAAATGATGATTTTTCAGTGATTCCCTGACACTTTCAAAAATTGACACTGTTGTTAATTCATTAAACTCTGGCATTTTAACCATATACATCATGAATATATATTGAAATACAGTTTTTAAACTGGTTTCTTGTATTTAAATTGCTTTTTTATGTTGATTGCCTGTGGTTATTTCATCAAGGGTTCCTTTCTCTTCTTCTTCCATTGTTTTCAAAGATTGAATAATATCAAAAATAGATAGTTATGGTTTTCTTTTATTATTTTCAAAGTAGTTAATTGAAAAAACCCTTCTAATACTTTTATGGTTAAATAAATTATATTTTATAGTTTTTTACTCAAATTAACTACTTCTGTCCCAAATTAACCCCCTTTATCACCCGACTATAGTTATATAATAAAATTATATAAACACAAATAATAAAATATTTAGAACAGTAATTTACCCGACATTTTGTGACGGGGACACAGACAGAACTAATTTTTATGTGCTTTCCTCTTCTTGACCTCGATGAAGCCTTCTTTTTCTTTTTCTGTTTTTAATTGCGAACGTTCTGTGAAATCATAAGCGACATTAAATTCATCATTAGATTCCAAATATGATGAATATGCGGCGTAATATGGGAGTTTATCGTCGTTGATGTGTTCACCCTTAACTGTGGATGGAAAATTGTTGATCGTCATAACTTCAGTCATTTCAGAATTACAATCGAGTACCACAAACCCTAATTTTTTCTTTTTTTTAATACAAATAGATTGAAAAAAAATATAATTTTTGACTCGAAAAAAAAATAGTAGTTTTAAACTTTAATTTATTAATTCAAAATAACACCCCATTGTTTCGATAAAACTGTTTGTTTTTATAATTTGGTATCTTAAATTATTTTAATTAATAATGAATACTAATAATATAGTAAAATATAGAACATATTTATGAAACTATAAATTTGATTATTTTTGTTATTTTATTTAATATAAAAAAACATAGTCATTCTAAAAATATATTTTCATTGTTTTATGATATTTGTAATTAAAAAAACTATAATTATCTATTTTATTTTTAGTTAAAATCAACAATTTTTAAGAAATTAGTAAAAATTATTATAAAGAATAATTTTAAAATCAACATTATTAAGTCAATTAAAAAATATAATATATAAAACTATATATTTAAACTATTTTGGCTAAAAAAAAGTATTCCTCAAAAATACTAAAAATCAAATATGTTAATAACATATAACATTGAAAACTATAAAAAACTATAACAATTGAATTTATATTTGGCAAATAAAAAATTGGTAAAAATGATGATGTGAAGTTAGTTTATAAGAGACAAAAGAAGAAAAATACAATCAATCTGTTAATCTCAATCACACAAATCGGAATGTCAGTGATACAAGACCCAAGTTTTCAGGAGAAAAAAGATGGTGATATTTGGGATTCATGCTCAAGCGATGACGCCACCCCATATATACTACGGCGAGGTGGAGTTTTCTCTCCACGGCCGACACAATTCATCCGATATGACCTCAAGTCGGAAGTGGCGCGGATGAAGAACGACCGAAGAAAGAGAGACTTTGTGTCGTGGCTCAAAGCACTCCAGCGTGGATCTGCGACGAAAAAGATGATGGTGTGTGGGAAAAAGTCATCGGAGGTGGTCTCCAAATGGTTGAAAGACTGTGGTATTCCTTTTAAGGAAATGGATTTGGATGATGTTGTTAAAATAAAATCAAATTTAGGGAACGATGAAAATGTGTATTTAGTGTATGTCCAGCGGATTGACTGGTTGCTTGACAAGAGCGCATGGCTCGAAAAATCGAAAGCGAAAAGGGTTGTATTTTGCTGCGAGTCCACACAGAGGTGTCCGAAAAACAGGGGGCATTGGTTTGTCAAGATGGTGAAGAAGATTGTGTTGGTCTGATGTAATTACTTGTGTTATTTCTAGTTCATTTTATTGTTGTTAATACTACATTTTT